>NW_010289225.1:0-11600 GCF_000700745.2 Antrostomus carolinensis | reverse complement strand
TAGGGAAAAGAATTGAAGGATCAAAGTTTGGAAAAGGAGCTTCTTTCCCCTTTAAAAAAAACACAACAAAACCAAACAGAAAACTCTTCAACAGCTCTAGTCAAGAAGATGCAGCTCTGGCATTTTAAGAAACAAAGAGTGACTCAGATACTTCAAAGGTACGAACTAAGGAAACTAAGCACACATCTACAGAACAGATAATGATGCAGTGTAAAGATAAGCAGACTGAATGACCCTCACAGATGGGCCCAGAGAAGCATGACACAACAGACAATTCCATGATGCTACTTCTTATACCTGAGCTAACTCATGTGAAGTGGCGTCCAGTACCAATGCTTCACTCCTTTCTGTGCAGAAATACTCTTCCTTCTGGCCTCCTTTATTATGGAAATTCTGCCTATCTATTGAATATTGGGTTAGGTGACCTTATAATGAAGTGAGACAGGTACTCTAGAGTTATATTATTTGTGCTAATACCAAACAAGACAGTCTATGAAATTACATTTACAGCGAGATTCTTATCACATAATGTTACCTGAGACACAGATGTCTGGGCAGTGGCATTTCCAGAGCAGGAAATTAGGCAGCCTATTTCAAGACCGAATGGACCAATACCCAAAGGTGCCTTTCTTTTGTCACTGACCACTGAGGGAACAAGACTCCATGCCTAGTTTTTAGGTGAGTAAAGTTTGTTGAGATGACTCTTATTTTCAGAAAACTATAAGGTCCAATAAAGCCAAGGAAGGCCTAGATGTAAATGGAAGGAAGGACTTTTCTTGTTAAGGAAAAGCTACCCATGGTTTTATTCACAAGTATATTCTGGCAATGGTGCACAGCAGAATTTGAAAACATAAGGTCATGCCTCTTGATTTTTTTTTTTAAATTTTTTTTTTGTTCTGAGAATTTAGAGGAATCTTCCTACAATGAAAAACCCAACTTTGTTACCTTTGTTTTGATGGCATTTATTTCTTCAAGAATTCTCTTCATCTCTGGTTTGGGAGTTTTCCCTACCTGTAAAGAAGAAAGCATGAGCTAACCAAAGAGTTCTGCTCCATCCTTTTCTCCTTTCTTCCTAATTTTTTTGTATATGCATCTAAACATATATCAACTACAAAACTACAATGCATTAACCCAACCTATCACCAGCCTATCACCACTACCAACTTAGTAAGCTATGTCTTCTGTCTGTACCCCAACAGATATTATGATCCAAATGAGGAAATTGTATCAGTACAAAAACCTGGCATCACAGGTAATTTCATAATACAGCTATTCCTCTTAACATTGAATTTTAGCCTAACAAAAATAAACAACTCTTCAGACTCAAGTACAGAATTTGGAAAAAGTTTCATTCTAGTTTAAAATTCAGATTTCATGGTCAGATCTGCTGTTTGCAATTGCTGATCTCAACACAGATGCCCATCTTCCTATCTCTAGTGAATATTAATTTAAAAAGAGAGAGCAAAGGCCAGTATTTTAGGCTAAGACTGCATGCTCCCAAAAGGATTTTTAAAAAGAGTGAGTTACATGTATTGTTTGTGTGTTAGTTTTGCCTGGGAGGAAATTAATGAAAAGCCTAGGTGCGGTATCTGTCCTTGAAATCAGTCCATGATTCGCAGAGAAGACAGCTGACTGCTATCAGTCAGAGGGCCACTACTGACATCGTATCCCCAAAACAGGGGCAAATACATCTGGATTTATAGTTTCCACCAGCCACATAGTGACACAATAGCTGCTGGGGCAAGTGTGTGTAGTATTGGATACCATTTGAAAGAACATGACTCATGCTCTATAACTTGAAAAGCATGCATTACTGAAAGTCAAGCCCTTCAATGTGGTATGATCCCTAGAAAATATATTCACGGGGTTTTGCTTTTTTAACCCTGTAAGAACACAAAACTCTATAGTAGCAGTACAAAGAAGGGTTGTGTGCTTCTACTTACTTGCAAAAATATGGCCAACACAGCTATTCCATCAGTTCTTCTCACAGCATCAAGGTAATTACTGTATTTGGGATTCCAGTGTAACAAATGTAGCTGGAAACAAAGAAAAACATGTTAAAAAATTCCATTATTGAACAGCAAGCCATCAGATGCTGAATTTAGAGTTCTTCATATACATGAGAGAATTTGGAGCAACAAAGAATGAGGATTAGGCTTTCCAAGAAAAAAAAAAAAAGAAAAAAAAGGAACAGTAATTCATATATAAGTTGTATCAGCCATATATTACCACTTAAGACTACTTGCTTTAAAATAAACTATAAACATCTTAATACAGAAATTGTAAAAAAGAACAGAAATCTCATCTTAAAAGCTGAAGAACATAGAAAATATGTTTAAGTAAGCAGGCAGAACATGCAGTTCAGAAGTCATCTACTGATACATGATTAATTTCCATTTGGCTTTCAAATTACAGGAATTCTAGCAAAGAATCCGTAAGACTGTCAGCTCTGTTTATTATTAGTCTACAGCTCTCATCTTCCCTTACAATACTGTAGTGGTAGCAAATCAAGGTAACATTCTTCCTCCTTTCTGTTGCTACGGTACGATTTTATACTTCTGCTATACTACTATTGCTTTCAGAATACTTTTTCAGCAAGTTTGTATTTCTTCTCAGTATCTCAGTTGTGCTGTCTTATGTTTCAAGCTACGTTGGTTTGGGAACATGGAAACTCCTGTTTCACATAACATTTTTCTTTTCTTACCCTGTGAGAATTACTTCAACTTGATTTACATTTATAAGAACAGGAAGTAAGAAGAAAATGTCAGAGATAAATAAATAGAAAGAACTCCTTGAAAAGCAGACAAATTACAAATTTTGTCCCATTTGAACAATAATGACAAATGTTACTTTACACCCTACTTTAAAGTTAAAAATAGTGAGTCTTACCTCTCCTGCATATCTCACTCCATTCACAACATGCTCAGAGCCATGGTCATCAGAGGAACCCCAATGAAAGTGAAGCTGACGCAGCCTATAGACTCCTGCAAGCGGCCCACCTCTCAGCACTGCAATTGATAATCTGCATCAGCATTAGACTCAGGTATCTTCCAATTTTTGAAAAAGAAATACATATATTTTTAAAATATTTACATACATATTTAAATATTTACTCTACAGACGTTGCACGTTCTGAGAGTACTGAGTGCCTCTTGGAAACCTGCACTGATTTTAGCAGCACTTAAAGGAACCACCTTCAGCTATATGCACTTACAGGCAGATGAAAATTATTTTTGTCTAGGCTTCCATTATAGTCAATAGAGATCACTGTTTTAATTCAGCTGCAATAAATGTGCCTCTAGTACCTCTGGGATATGCCAAAGACACCTGGACAGGACTGGAAGATGTGCTACAAGATCTGTAGAACTGTATTTTTCTAAAGCAGTATCTGGAGGCAAGGTGAAATACATTATCAAAAATGGCATGAGAAGCCTAAGTTTGGGTCCCTGAAGTAAGACCCTAATTAGAACAGTGGAGCCTCTAGAGCAATTCTGCTTGCCTTAAGGTAGATGCTCAACAGATGGTGACCTGAATTGTTCCTTGGACTCTATTGATTAAGTTTGACTCCATCTCTGTTGACTAGAATGGGAGTTTAAAGACATAATTCACTTATGTTAAAAGCCCACAGAATTCTCCCCTTGAATTCCATCTAATATCTACCTATATCAAAGCACACAAAAATAGCCATGATTAAGATGAACTACTGAAGTGCTAGATGATAAAAAAATTCCCACAAAATGCCACAAATTGTGCCTCTTACTGCAGGCTACAACCTATTTAAAAACCTATGAAATCACTGATGCTGCTTCTGCTATAATGGCTGCTCCCTCTGGCAGTGGAAGAGGAGAAAAAATGGCAAATCACTGAGAATACAAACTATTTTCTTAAAGAAAAGCTCAGCCTGTGATGAACAATACTGTGTATTCTAAATAATCTTAACATTTTTACATTGTGTACCAAATGAAGGTGCTGTATTTGAAAGGATCTCACAATAAAAATGGGAAAACTTCTTCACATTCACCAAATTATCATTAATATTTAATTCTCATTCACTTTATTTGGAGATAGAAGTTACAGCATTCCTATTAAACCATTCTGCAGTTCTCAAGAACAGGTCTTTATATGCTAGAGAAAAACATCCTGACATCTGAAAAGGAATGAAATCCATTATTAACTCAAGAAATGAAGTACTAAAAGTATTCTTTACTGAACATTAAGAGCAAGCTGTTATTCTCAACAAATTCCTTTTCCTTGTTCCCACACAGTACTGGTAACAGTAGTAGCTGACAAGGCCATCAATTCTCCATTAAAATAGATCTGTAAGACCCAATAATCCATTTTAAGGTAAAAACGTGTCATTATTTCCACTGATGGGCCATCAGCAGACACTTTCGACTGGGCGTTAGGTGAAGTTCTGCATCACCTCATGCCAACACATTCCGGCTTTACTCATCTATAAATAAACAGTAGCTTTTACTTAGCACACTTTAAGCGCACAGAATGATGCAAAGACTAAGATGCCTATAAACCATCATCTCCTGAAGGACAAAAAGGTGTTTTCTTTCTTTTAATTGCAACTGTGCAGTATAAAAAATAGAAATACATGAAATGACAATGTAAGTAAATTAAATTTCCCCATGTCAGCAAATGAAATTTCCCTATGCTTTAAAAAAGGTAAATGAAACAGCTACAAGAATGAAGTTCTCCAATACCTAAAACACAAAAAATCAAAAAATATGTCTGCATAGCTCAAAGTTAGTAAAAGAAATCTTTAATTTTTTTAAACATGTGGCTTGGAACCTAAACCCTCCTGGGTTTTTGTTTTCAGAAAATACTAACACCAATAAATACACACCCACATACCAGTTGTAAAAAGAATATGAGGTAAAATTTTATAAAATAAACTATGGTATCTTTAAATTGTTTTTCACTGGTGTGAAAATATAGCTTTATTTTTTATATATTTATATGTAACAGGGAATTATTCTAACAATTACTGCATAGGAAATGTTCACCATAAAAATCTGAGACTCCCAGTTTTAAGGCTGCAAGAGCTGTTTTTCTACCACAAAATACTTACGAAAAGATGATTTTCTAGAAGGCCTAATGACTCACTCTGAGCTTCTACCTGTGACACTGCATGAAATGAAATGAAAAGCAACAGCTCACTCCCTGAGATACGGGCAGCCAGTGTTTCTCTTAGTCCTCTGAAATACTGTGTAGTCACATAGCTAGCTGAATGGCTGGACTTACTTCTGAATATCGGAACCGTGGCATTTCTGTTCCTGTTTCTGCTCTACAGGAAGTAACAGGATGGCCACAGCAGACTTACCAGGATGTAACTCTCTTAAACTTGCTGTCATCCAAGTAACATGGCTCAGCCGCAGGAATATACAAACAAACCCAGGAAGAAAAAGGGAGAAAAGTATTCACTTCTTTTTGGTGCCTTATCATTGCAAACTCTCATCCTATTGCTCAGTGACTGACTCTTTTTATAAGGGTTTGCACATCACCTTCCACCAGTGCCCGATACCAGACATCAAAATGCCATGTCAGTCTGAAGTGCTTGCTCAAATTCCGTGTCCCCCGCCATCCACACTGAAGAACAGTCTATCAGAGAGCAATCCTACGTGGACACACACGTGGACCTCAGTTCCAGCAAAAAAGCTCACCTTTCATTTGATCCATCATAAACTAAGCAGCATAAGACTAATAAAATAATAAAAGATGCACTAATAAAAGAATGTTTTTTCCCCACTCTCAGTGTAATCACTGAGGCAGATGTTTGCCCCAGAGAGAGCATGTGTTGCACTGGAGGATGTAACTAAGGTGAGAAAAATCTCTGTATCTCACTCTGTGTGACTGCACAGCAAAATGAAGGCGTGATGCTGTTTGAGTAGAGATGGCCGCTCCACTCACTTTACCTCAGTTAGCAGGGTGTCCTTGACAACAGAAATGTGACAAGAAGATTTTGAAATAAGTGCATTCACTTGCTGAGCAGCTTAGGTAGGGGTCTGGTTGTTAATCTGCGCTCATGTCAACTGCCATCTATCCTCACATAGGTAAAACTGGCAAAGTTATGCCTACACAAATGCCTTCCCTGTTTGCTGTGAATTAAATACTGTGAAAGTCAGATGGAAAAACACAAAGAGCACCAAATAGACTCAAGAGGTGAGTTGTGTTTATAAAGAAAAGAACTAACTGTTCTGACAAGATTCATGATCCTCACATCCTGTCAAATCCATAAAATGAACTGGTAAACCACAGTGAAATTAAATTAGTAAGGGATTAGTGCATGACAATTGAAAAAGATACATTACCTTTGTTATGCTGCTTTATAACAGAATCTAACAATGCAGGATAAAAACCACAGCTTTTTAATGTCAGTGTCACATTTTAGATGTTACTAAAAAAGCCTCTGTTCAAAAGACAATCTCCGTACTGAAAGAGTCTGGCTAACTGCAGGGGTAAAATGTGTTTCCTAAAAGCTTTCGGAATGTTTTACACAGTTCTCACTGAAATTTACTGTAAGCAAGCACTGAATGCAGAAGAATTACTTTTTTTATATATTTAAACTTTGTACTCTTACAGGGACAGACTGGGAAAGAGAAGTGTCTGACAGAAGTCTGTCAGCCTCCCACCCATCCTCACTTGCACTGCAACACACCTTCTCCAGTTTTGTGCCTCTTGATCACAGCCTGTTCGTCAGTGAGCTCCTAAATCATCTTTCTTTGTGATTTATGGTAGGACTGAAATCCCCATGTCCAGGGGCAAAAAGTTGACAGTCCACTGCAAAACTGTAGCAGGTCCTTGACTGTATTTTTGCCTTAAACAATGGAAGTTCAAAGTTAACAGAAACCCAACTCCTAAATGCCCTGTACCCAAGCTCTGCAGTGCTCATATCAACACTCAGTACCTTCAGTCAGACACTACAAAAGAGAGATGTGTTAAACATTAAGGGAAGAATTTAACTTTCCTGCCATCTGCACTATGCAGTATGGCCATCGAGTGTTATGTACCATAGTCACACAAGCTCTGGGATTTAGCTATGCTATTTTTGTAACAGCCACTGGCTTGTTCCAGCATAAATCCAGTACACAAAATGTTAAGTAACTTTTTGCAGGAATCAACCAAAACTCAAGGGTCTAAGGACAGACTTCCCTCAGTTTTAAGTTTTGTCCTCATTGTTTTAGAACCAGTCAACAACTAAATGTTTATTCACCAGAAGCTGAAAATCAAAATCTCATTTGCAAAGATGAGATTTTGCACAACATGGTACTCTAGGAAACGCTGTCCACAAGCACTTGTCATGCTAAAAGAGACCGAGAAGCAACAAGCTCTCACGACTTACAGTAACTGTCTATTTATTTATTTTTTTCACCACCCACTTCCAAGGGCACACATTCCTTTGATAAGAAATCAGAAGATTCTGCAAACAGCATCAAGGTAATGATGTAAGGAAGTGTGCCTGTACTGAGTTACTCCAAGCCCTTAAATGTCATTCATTCAGAAAGTCAATAAAAGGAGAAGAATCTGTTTGGCCAATGAACTTCAATAGAAAGTGCAAAGGAGATAAAAACAGCAGTGAGAAGATGAAAGAAGGCATCCATTTGACATAGCCTTAGTGTACATCTCCCCAGCTGCTGTGCCTGGGTTCCAGTACAAGACTTACGTATCTTTACTGCTTATTAAAAGGTTGAACACCTTGATCTAACCATCTAACCAAGGTATTATAAAGAAAGGCAAAGAGTTACTAATTATAAGGAAGTTAAGCAAAACCAGGACAATAACTCACACAGCATCTTGACAATAGTCCCAACAGTTAGGTTCCCTCAGGACACTTCTCTGGCACAAATATTTTTGGAATTTTAAAAGCAAACAGACTCTACTAGTACAAATAAGATTGTAGCCCTAATTAAAAACAAAATCAGAGTCACTGCTGGATCTAAAAGAGTATCTGAGCTGGCCAAAAAACAGCAGTGGCAGGCTGCCAAAGTACCCAAGTTCTGGTATGGGTTTTATTGGGCACAGCCACCCAGTAGGTTTTGATTTCAGTTTCCAGTTCTTTCCTGGATTTTGAGACTCTGGCCTTCACCTGCAATGACTTTACAGGGCTTAAGATCCCTCTTCCACATAGGTATGGTAAGACAGGCAACTGAGTCCACAACAATCCATTAACTAGTGCAGACAGGCAACAGAGGCATGATACAGGTCCTACAGCAAAGAGCTGTCATCAAAGCCTTAAATTGTATATCAGGTTCTTAAAATCAACCAGACTTTATAAACAGCTGAACATAAATTCTCCAATTCCTTTCACTAGACTAACTCCAAAGTAGTAACAGTAATAAGGACTTTTTCAACATAATATGTGAATTACATCAGATAGCACTTTCCCCATAATCTTCTCACTAACCATCTGAGCTTAAGAAACTGTTCTAATGGTGAATATTCAAAGTATTCCCAGCAGAGAAGACACAATGGAAGTAAAACTTGGTGACATCTGAAGTAATCTGTTTTATCACTCACCTTTTGCAATTTATTCAGCAATCTATTTCATCTACCACTAAGGAAACCTAGATAGAACTACAGATATGGGTATAATCACTCTACATGAAAAAGTCAGCAAAATAAAGGAAGTCCTTAGTTTCCTGGTTCACTCAGAAATAATTCAGATAGATAGACAAAGTGAAAGATAGACAGACAGATAGAATGTCTTTGTTTCAAAGGAAAAAAAGCTTCATTCCTATATGATTGCTATTACAGATGTATGTATTTTATAGCTAGTGGTTCCTTTATACAAAAAATAAGTCACTGTATATATCCTAAAAAACTTAAAACACGCTCAGGTCAGTAGGAGTATGCACAGTGGAATCTGTCCTGCAATTAGCATTGTACTAGAGAAGGAACACCACCCACAGACTCTGCAAGCAACGGTATAACAAAGACGACATAACAATAAACACTGAATGTTTCTTGCCTTCAAAGAGTTGAGAAATACACCTACTTTTTTTCCAGTGAGTCACTTTTTATTTCTGAGATGAGAACACAACAGTTACTGAACAATTCCTGTGAAAAAAAATTCAGAACATCCCAAAACTTTCTGCTCTTTGTGGTCACAGTGTTGCATCCATGCTGTAGATTGCTGTGCCTGGATACTCCCTTCCGTGCAAAATCTGAGTAATTATAACAATAATTACTTTGACATTTATGCAGAAGATGCAACTACTGATATATATGAAGATCTTCCAGCAAATACAAAAGATGGTAAAAAATGGTAAGTAATGGCCGTGAAGGTCTTCTCATATGCCACAGCTACATCTCTTTACTGATGTATCGTATTGTTGACATTAATAATACTTTTATTCAAATAACATGAAAGATTCCCACTTTATAAAAAAAATAATCAAGCTCTTGACTGCATAGTCATTTGCGAGCTTTGATGAGTGTATTAACTAGTCTAGCTAACATACACTTCGATCACCAATTTCACGAAAGCCAAGTTATTCATTAAAAGTCCATTAAATTAAATCCATGTGCATAGATATTTAGATCAATCAACCTGTTTGTAAAATTCCTCCTAGTAATTATAGTGTTCAATCCTAGTTACATTGTAATAGAAATTAGAACTTTTAATGCAGTTAAGAAATAAGTCTGTACAGTGTGGAAGACAGACTTTTCAATATTTTACTGAAATTAGCATTTCTTTTTCCTTTTCATACCATCCCATGTACTATAAATAATAACACAATTCTGTTGACCTTGATACAATAATAAAGAGTGAGGTATGCATTTGATTTTTCCTTTTTATTGCAGTACTAATGCAATTTCATACTTCCTTCAGTAATGTTTTTTCCTTTGAAATACAGCCAACAGTATTAACACGAAACATCAGTGGTCCTGCCAACATAAATTAAATATTTCTAGCACCTGTTAAACCAAACAGTCATATCTCTTCAAAATAACCCACTAAAAAGCTATGCATTATATATGCAGCACATTGTATGTTGTCATAACTACGACTGGATAAAAGATTTTGGACATTAAAGCCGAAACACTGGAATTTCTAAGCCCTATAATCCTGATTAAGACAAAATCTCATGAATGCCAAAAGGAGTTTTAACTGATCAAATACCATGACTTTGTGGCAACATCTGGTTCATTACTTCATTTATCAGAAATTACATGGGTACAGTTTTAAAATATTATAACTTCAGCCACATATACAGTTAAAGATATTTTGCTGCTGGACACCTCAAACAGCTTGAATGGAAGTCAGTCCTCATAGATAAGGCCTGTACTCCTTGCTGCTGGAAAGCAACACAGCTGCAATGGCTTTTGCAGACTCAGAAATTTACCTTACACCTTAATTCATCGTGCACAAAGCTTCTTTGCAGCTCTCTCCATTCCCTAGGTTTTTACCTATGGACTTTAAAAGTAGTCTCAGGCCATTCCCAACAATTGTACAGGGCAGTGGAGTCACAGAAACCTGTTCATCACACGCAGGCTGTACACAGAGACCTTCTGACAGCCATGAGCATTCAGAGCACTCTGTCTTCCAACCAACTTGAGAAAACAGTCACTGATATATAATGACAGCTTGAGATGAAAACAAAACTAACCTGATCTATCGAAAGAATCGTCAAATACAACTCTGCAGGTTTTCCCATTATTGAGGATGGTCCTAGCTGCACCAGGATCATAACTAGCAAACCATGGCAGTAGGGAGCTATCGTAATGCACTTCCTTGTTATTGATTTCTATAGGTGACTGACGGTGTCCTTTGGCAATCGGGTAATTTTTGTGCCACTGATCTGGTCCTAGAAAAAAATACAGAGAAACAGCATGAAAACCTTTTCCACATAGGTATGGATTATACTTGTCACAATAAATACAAGCTTGGCTTTGCTTAGCTACAGAACATCAATGAAATGTATTAATGAGTAGGTTACTAATTGCTTGGTTGTCAGTCATGCCCTGTCAAGAGTTTCACTGTATCAAAAGCAATTAGATTACTTTAGCTGGAACACTGGCTACTGCAAGTCATTCAACTGAACCTAAACTCTGATAGCAACCTCAGGACTTCACTTAGTAGGAGACTGACAACACACCAAGGAAGGAAACTACAGATGTATGCTCCACGTCCAGCAGTGGCTAGAAATATGATGGGATATACCCAAATGACTCAAATGTGGCACCACGTACCTATCTGGAGAGAGAAAAGGCTACTGATAGCTGAAGAAGCTGGGAATTTGAAATGTGGATTTAACTGCTGTCACGGTTTTATCAAGAACTTCATGTGGAAAAAGCCTGAGCGAAGCCGTGCTGTTCTTCCCTCGCCCGAGGAGAGGGCAGGAACAAGAGGCCGCCCGGGGTTCCAGCCTCTGCTGCAGACCAGCACTGCTCCCCCTGCATCGAGGCCAGCCCAAGCCGGGGGTCTGAAGCTTTGTCAAGTTTTAAATTATATTAGCGGTAGGGAAGCTGACTTTATTTAACTTAGGGACCTCAGCCATGGCCTCTCCTTCCACCAGCTTCGCCTCTTCCACACCTGCGAGGGACGACCAAGCGGCCACGCCACCCGGCCGCGCTGCCGCTGCACAGAG
>NW_010289224.1:0-13124 GCF_000700745.2 Antrostomus carolinensis | reverse complement strand
GTGTCACTGGGTGATAGAACAACTGACTAAACGAAGACAGTCACCCTTCTTACCAGAGGAGGACTCCAGCTTGTGGTGTCCTCTCTATTAAGGTGGTCTTGTCACTTTTAATGAACAAAGTGGAAGTGATTAGTTTTAAATGGCTCTGATGTCAAACCTGATTACTGACAAGTGTGGGATGCCCACATTCCTCCTGCACTTGATACTCCTGACCTAGCACATTTTGCAGCTGGATTCATGGGCAAAAGTGTGTGATGTCATATGCTGGGGAGCAGGTCTTTCATGACAGCCCCCATGTCTGTGGTGTTGCTTTATGTAAATGAATGAGAGAACTATAAGATAAAAAAATAGTCATTTCAAGAAATCTCATTCTTGTATTTCAGAACTGACTAGTGAAATAGGCCAATTGCTCTGATCTTCTGCTTTGCTAAGCTTTGAAGAATCACAGTGATGGAGGACACCCCATTACTTTCAGACTCCCTCTTTCTCCATTTTTAATCTATTAGATCTTCTTTGCCATTAGTTTGAGATAGATGGCTAGCACTGGTAGTCTTCATGGACCAATTTCACACATCTTACCTATTTTAAATGGTGAAAATTATTAATTTCTTCCCTATATACCTATAGAATGGACATAAATAATTTTTATGGCTATATGTGTATGTCTGTTCCAAATAATCAGGAGTAAAAAGGCAAAGCATGTTGTTAAATGAAAGTTACAAAGCATGCTTTTTATTTCTAAGCCAGTTGTGATCTTGCTGCTTATCCTTGTACTCTTCCAATTTCTTTCTCTGAATGCAAGGCATGGCAACACTAAATTAACTTTTTTTTCAGTTCCACACCTTCTCATAGGGGAGGCTGTAGGCCCATAAGACTCTCTCCTATGCTTGTTATTTATCAATCTTCATGTTAATAACATGTTTACAATACACTGTAAATGGAGTGAATGCATATTGCACCTCTGTGTTCTACTCACTATGTTATGTATGTTTATTTTCACCCCTTTCCTAAACTAGTTTCTATGCTAACAATATCTAACTTTATACTGAAATTAATTCTTGGGCTGTTTTTCCTCAGAAAAATAGCCATTTTAATAACCTTTAGTGAGTCTGAAGATTTTGAAATATACTTCTCTAAAAATTATACTTCTGGTGAATTCTAACATATTGTCACAAGCTGGAGTCATTCAGAGTATCTAAGGATGGTAAACTAATTATCTTTTGCCCTTCTCTTGCTAACATAAAAAGATTAAATTAATCACATTCAGTTATAGCTGGAATTAGGCATACAGACGTTATTTTTTAGAGAAAGAGAAGTCAGTGGCTTTTATTAAATATTTTTCTCAGTATGTAAAAATCTTTTGAAAATTAAAAGTGCTAAATTAGAAATTTTGCATGTTTTCTATTCCTTTTAATGTTTTCATATTCTTCATCAGAAGACTGACTTTTTTTACAGTCTGTTTTTTATAACCCACTCCTAAATGAGTAATTCTATGTCCTTTGTCACTTTTTTTCATTTTTGTGCTATAACATTCTCTGAGCTGTGCATTGAAAGGACTTTGACTTGGTAGCAGATCTATCTTGAAAAGTGAAAACAAAGTGCTTGTGTCTGCAATCAGAAGGTAATCTCTCTGGAAACCTTTGAGCTACCTAACCCTAACTCAGACAAAGTCGTGTCAGACCATCACATGGTCACAGATGGGGGAGCTCAGACACAGGAGGAACTGGGACAAATTTCTATCAGAAAGCTTAGTAAATTCTTGGAACTGTTTGAGAATTTATTTATTTACTTACTTATTTATTATTTGCTTACAATGATCTTAGACAGAATTACGGTATATGGCTCTGTGGTTGCCAGTGAAAATATACTGCTTTGTCCAAAGAATTTGACTCAACATCTGATCTGCATTCATACACTAATATAGTGTTTACTTGAGTTGAGAAGCTTTGTTGTCTTAGTCCACTTTTCCATATACTGAGCTTTGATAGTGGTTAGCAAACATCATCTGTGTTTGTTTGTGGTATGTATAGTTTATTCGCAGTGGGATGGGACTGAACAGGATTTAAAGGAGCAAAAGACATAGAGTTGATCAAGAAACACTGACTCTTCCATCTGGATCCATATGTTGTATTGTACAGCAACTTATCAAGGTAAAGACCTTAACCTTCAGCTTCCTGTAAATATCAGCTCAGGGTCCTTTCTAATGAGAGAACACATGATTGAAATTCTGCAACAGCACTTACTTAATTGTAAGTATCACTCTCAAATGTCACACAAACAGCTCTGTGTTCTCATGCTGCAGTTTTAGTTTGGTACCAGATCCCATGGCAGACTGCTAAGTTCCTCAATACAAGGAGGACATGGACCTGCTGGACAGGGTCCAGAGGAGGGCCGCAAAAACAGTCAGAGGGCTGGAACACCTCTCCTATAAAAAAAGGTTGAGTGAGCTGGGCTTGTTCAGCCTGGAGGAGAGAAGGCTCTGTGGAGACCTTATTGAAGCCTTTCAATACTAGAAGGCGGCCTGTAAGAAAGATGGGAACAAACTTTTTAGCAGAGCCTCTAGCGATAGGACAAGCGCTAATGGTTTGAAACTAAAAGAGGGTAGACTTAGACTACATGTAAGGAAGAAATTTTTTACAAAGAGGGTGGTGAAACACTGGAGCAGGTTGCTCAGAAAGGTGGTAGAAGCCCCATCCCTGGAAACATTCAACGTTAGGCTGGATGTCGCTCTGAGCAATCTGATCTAGTTGAAGATATCACTGATCACTACAAGGGAGTTGGATTAGATGACCTTTAAAGGTCCTTTCCAACCCAAACCATTCTGTGATTTTATGATTCCAATTCAGATTACTCATTCCCATTACTTAACAGCACTTTCTATTCTTTCATTGGTCTTGCAGCCCTTCAGAATGAGCTCTGAAGAGATCACTACTGGAAGCGAGGCTCCAGAGTGTTGGTTAAAAAACTATCATGCACCACATACTTAAGGAAAATTGGCAAGTTCTTGATATCCATCACGGAATCCTTTCCCACAGCAAGCAAATATTTGTACCTGAGAAGCTTTTGGTGTTTTGCTGTGGTTGGCATGCTATGTGTACATTGCAGCAAATGACATCTGATTTACAAACAGTTTCAGTGGGAGAACAGGTGATTCATCCTCAGGGACCACTTCTATGTAATTGATCCAGTGTGCAATGTCAGGGGAGAAAAGCAACCTTCCTTCCAGAGACCCTGGTGCCTGCTGACAGCATGAGTGATGCCTTCTCCAACCATCCATTCTGACTCACAAAAAGAAACTCCATAAGAGGCATAGCTAAGCCATCCATCACAGTTCCAAAAGCATTGCCTTGCTTTCTGAGCAAAAGATGTGCTTAGACACAGCATTTGCAACTGCTAATGAACAAACGCTCCATTGGGGACTGCAGATTGTAGTTCTGTGAAGGAGTCATCTGCAGTATAATTGTTTATTATCTGTTCAACACCACAGTTCTTCCAATTCCTGAAATTTTATGATGGTGATTCTGATGTTTGAAGTTTACCTTAAGGCTACAGCCATAGATGATCAGAGGAAAATTTCTGTTAAAATGGAGGTGGGAGGAGCACCCCATAGAAATTGAAAATATCCCAAGAACGAAGAAGTTCTTCACTGTGAGGGTGGTCAGACACTGGAACAGGTTGCCCAAGGAGGTTGTGGATGCCCCCTCCCTGGAAGTGTTTAAGGCCAGGCTGGATGAGGCTTTGAGCAACCTGGTCTAGTGGAAGGTGTCCCTGCTCATGGCAGGGGGGTTGGAACTAGATGATCTTTAAGGTCCCTTCCAACTCAAATCATTCTATGATTCTAAAAGTATCAGAAAGGATTAGAACCCAGAAGCAAACTTACTTGTAAGCTGAGTTTTTCAATGTAAGTTTTGGTTGTAAGCTTTTCAATGGGGATTGCTAAATATTACATAGATTGTTTTTGGTGGAGTGCTCAACGCTGTGGAAATCAGAGAAACTAGGATAATTCTGTTCCAAAGATTTTGTAGTCTAGAGGTCGAGCTTAGAAAGCCTCAAGAACAAAGATGGGAATTAAAAGCCTGTTGTCTGATTGTCTCTGTGGCAAGACAGTTTATTGTGTTATATATCTTGTTCTGATTAACATTTACTCCAGGGAAACATTTTTTCCAAGGGAAAAAAAAACAAAACCAAAAACCAACCCAAAACACTAAAGGCTTTTTGAGTGACAGTATGAGTTCAGCGACTAACTTTGAAAGACTGGCTCAGCTGACACACAAAGGGCAGCTCCCACCCAATGAAGAAGTAGATTTTTTCTGTCTGTTTAAAGAGACTGCAAAGATAATACAAAAATGTTTTCTTTTGGTCTTCTTCCCAAGTTATATCCTGGGAAAGGCCAATGATATGATGTGAATAAGCAACCAAAGTTCAGAAGTTTCTCTAATTCCTTTGATGTGGATATTCAACTGCAGGTACCTCCTGAGATATCTTCTTTCTACAGGTGTTAGCACAGCTGGAAATGCTCTAAGACCAACTTCCTTTGTAGCAGTTTTACAGCTAGAGCCACAGAATTTAGACACAAAAGGAAAATTAAAGGGAAGGTCTTGGGGAACAAAATCAAAGGTTCACTCCATGGAGTTTGACAGGTAAAACTTACTTTGTTGGCACTGCCTCATGTACCTGCACACTCTGTTTTAAATTTTACCAATAATACCCTGAATTTCTTCTAGAAAACTTCAAATGTATTCTTAATGTAAGCTGTGTAATATCAGCACCTTCCACTAATACAGTACTTGTTAGCTCTATATAATCATTGCCTTTGTCCCCCTCAACAGAGAGACTGACCAAAATTTTGAATTCTGCAGTCCTGAGGTCAAAGGACCTCAATACTGTCTCCTACCCCTACAGTGTGAAATACATAGACTTTTTTAGAAACGCCTCCTTTGATACCTCACAGTTCTCACGCAGAATCACAGCTGCAGGTGAAACTGGTGTTGAAAACAATTTGAAGTAGTCCTTCACAGGCTGTCTAGCCTAAGAAGGAGAGTCTGAGTCTAGGAGTTAGGGAACAACAAAGGGAACACATTTAACAGGGGTGCATGCTTTTGCCAAGCAAAGCGGTAACAGTCTTCCCAGGATGGGGAGGCAGATGGAACACCTGAAGTGACTGTACAGACCTTGACAAAGTATAAGACAGGATCTTCATCACTCCCTGGGAATAACTGTAGGGGTCTATCATGTTTGGGGCAATAATTTTGCACATTGAAAGAGTGAAGATATGAATAATAGAGGGAACATGTAAATGACCAGCAGCTTTTTGAGAGTCAGTTACCGATTCCACAGAAGAAAAGTTACTAGGGTTGGAAAGGCAGATTATAAGTGCAATTACTAAGGGTATTTCAAAACAAAAAAAGACATCCCAACACCAGTACCTGAGCACACAAATGATATAGATTTACTATACAATATAAAGCTTGTAAGAAACATGGTTAAGGGGCATTCAGGCTTCATGACTGCAGGACTTATTAAATTTATTGGATTTTTATGTACTGGTCACAAGCACCAGTTCTTTTGTTTTATCTTGGCAGAAACCTCCTTTATTCCCTCTGTCTTGATTTCAGGAAGATTCTCATGAAACTTATGTTTGATTGTTTACCTCTCAAAAGCAGCAGTCTTGTTTCTCTCATGAGAGAAATGTACACTGCTCTAATGTGAACAACTCTGGTACTTCTCCTGAAGAGGATAGTGGTGCATGATTGAGAAGCTCCCCTGGGCCTTTGGTAGCCTCATGGGAAGTATATCTGCATGTTTTAGCACTAGTTATTCTCCTGTCCCTATAATGTCTAGATCTTGGACACAAAATTGGTGAAGGACTTTGAGGGAAAGCCATATGAGGAGAGGCTGAAGTCGCTTGGTTTTTTCAGCCTGGAGAAGAGGAGACTGAGAAGAGACCTCATCACAGTCTATAACTTCCGCACAAGGGGAAGAGGAGGTGTGGGTGCTGATCTCTTCTCCCTGGTGACCAATGACAGGACCAGAGGAAATGTCAGGAAGATGCATCAGAGCAAGTTTAGGTTGGACATTAGGAAAAGGGAAGAACTGGAACAGGCTCTCCAGGCAGGTAGTCGTGGCACCAAGCCTGACAGTATTCAAGAAGCATTTGGACAACACTCTCAGACACATGGTCTGAATCTTAGGATTGTCCTATGCTAGGGCAAGAGTTGGACTTGATGACCCTTGTGGGTCCCTTCCAACTCACAACATTCTCTGATTCCATGTCTTGTCACACTCTAAGGGCTTGCAAATTACTCTCTTATAGATTACTGAGAGGTATTGTGTAATCACAGAACCAGCAGTAATAGATGTACTTCTGATTATATCACACCTATAGGAGTAAAGCTTAGGAATATAATTAGTAATTATTTCTAAACATTTTGTCCAAGTTATGAGTTAGCCTTATTGTGAAAAATGGATTAAAAATCCTTTATCAAGGTAGTCACTCAACATCAATTCTAAACATGACCTTGCCTGTACAATGAACAGTATGCTGGGTTAATGCTGGAATAATATTAGAAAGTCTGATGAGAGAGAGGTTTTTTTGTTTATTTATTTTTGCATTTCATTTAGTATGAACAATGAAGCAGATTAGTTTCAGGTTTGTTTCTAGTAGGTTTTCTTTCCTAGTTGTTCTAAATTCTCCAAATGTAGTAACGTTATTTTCCAGGGAAGAAGAATGTTCCTCTTTAAAAAGTAAATGGCTTCCAGAGAAATTTTACAACACATTTCACAGTAGCATTTCCATTGATGTTAGATGTTGTAATAGCTCTTTCAGCTTTTAGAAACTTGGCACCATTGTATTAAAGTTACTTGAGTATATTGCCAAGTCAGAAAGGGAGCACAGAATGATATGTTCATGAACTTGTGATGCCTGCATCTGTGAAACTGTAATGTCTGTCTGTTTGTTTTTCTCCCTACCCCTTTGTGATTTGGAGCCTCATAGGAATTTTAATCTTGGGTTTTTTTTTTCCTGTTTTAGATTTACTTTTTTTTTTAAAATTTATTACTTAGACTAAAAGCCCCTTGAAATTCTGTGCACTCTATATATGCATCTGTACCCATAGTTATATGTCTACATAGGTAAATTTATTTAAAATACTTCATGGGCTTGGCAATATTTGATAATAACTATGAATTGTGAAAGCTGAGAGTGATTAGCTTGTTCTTTGTGAAAGTGTGCATGCATAAATAAATAAATTGTTTTTGTCAATCCAGAAAGAGGATAAAAACAAGTTCATGTTTTAGGGTCCAGTTTTCCCTTGCCTCACATAGGCTGCAACAGCCTTTTGGGGATCTTTTCCCTTCTATGGCTTTCTGCAATAGTCTCTGATGAAGATACTGAATAATTACTGCATCAGCAAGAGTCATCTGATGCCACAGACCTTATGACTTTGTCACATCAATTTCCAGGCATGTGGCATAGAACACTCCTTCCTCTACTATGCTTTTATCAGAAGATCTGTCAGATAGGATTTCTGACTACTTGGAGGACAGAAGGTCAAGTTAAGCCATGTATTATTTCATATACTTGCTCTCTATAGTCCGGTTTTTCACTGGGGAACTTTACATCTATGTTTATAGAAGTAAAGTTTGTTAAATTAAACTGTTATTTGATGTTGGTGAGGGACATAAATCTTTTTAGCAAGGTAAAATGCTGTTCTGAAAACTATTTTCATCCACTCAGTTGTTTTCCTTTTCTGTCTGCTACACATTTAAAACCAGAGGGGTGTTCAACAGGGTTAGCTCTTAAGACCTTTGGAGAAATCCTATGCTTTTCAGCTTCTCTATGTCATTTGACACTGGTTTTCTGAAATGCAATATAAACACCCCTAAGAACTAGAATTTGCCCTGGGCAAAGAGGGCATCACACCATTTCAGTTTTCAATACAACATTTGACTGCAATTTTGGTAAAGTAAATAACACTCTTTACACATCTGGTGCACTAAACATTCGCATCATTTTCAACAGAAGGGCATTTTCCTGGCCTTTAAGACCTTCTACTGTTTTTTTTCTATGATGAAAAACACTTTAAGTGATCCTCTTTTATGGTAAAGGACTTGTTGCTCTGTTAATATGGTCTACAAACACACATTTCCCTTCCAGTTTTTATAGTAGAAGAGAATATAAGGTTAATGTTAACATCTGTAACAAGTCTAAAAGTGTGATGGGCAACCAAAAAATCAAGCACTGGAAAGGAGGAAAACATTTAGAGAGAACAAAAGCTTTGATTGTGCAGTACAAGATGGAAAGATCAGCCACCACCTCCACCACAAGTCCATGAACACCTGCTGTTTGTTATTTTCTGTTTATTTATTGATTCTGTTTTGGCCTCATATTCGTCTTCCATTGTCTGTCTGTATGAACCTTGCCTTTTCTGGCAATTTAAGATAAAGATATATGTTTAATGAAGGAGTATGTAGGGAGTCAAGTGTGAAGAAGATGTAGGAATTTTCTTGGATTTCTTTTTAAGCAGAAAATATTTGTAGAGTAGCATATCTTTTTTTGCCACACATGATGACTGAAAGGTGATAAGATCAAATTCCTTCTGATGAAAGACTTCTATTCAGTAGTCTATTTGTTCAGAATTAATCAGATAAAATATTTATTATATCCTGTCATAGTCATTATATTTAGGTGCTTAAATTAGCACTAATTTGCCTACAATGTGGGAAATAGTCTTGATTTAGCGACTTTTATAATCAGTGTAAAGAATCTTATTAGCTTCAGCAATGAGAGATGACCCTGAATTTACTTTGTAGCTTGGCACTTGGCATTATTATGAACATTTAAATATTCTTATACTGATATTATCAGTATTTAGGCACACTGGGTAATATGTATCACACCTAATTTTGAACATCCATACCTGAACTAGTCTCCCTAGGTTGCTTGGTGTGGGATGATGGCTCCTCTTTTGGTGTTGGACATTTCTCTACATCAACTGTAAGTATTTTAGGGTGATCTGCAGACTCAGATGCACAACTTCGAGGAGCAAGAATTAAAGGAGATCCAGAACCAGTCTGACCATAGGCAACCAACTTTATGTAGAAATTAGAACCAAAACAAAAGACTGACAAGATCCAGATCTTTGCACATTTAAACACTTCTGTTTTTAACACTGCTTTTGCTGTCTTCCCTCAAACATACGTATCGTCGATATTAACCTAAATTTACTTTGGATTAAGGCTATAGCTACAAGTAAAATGGTTAAGTGGCTAAAGAAATCGTTTTGGAATAATTTATAATTATAAACAATTAAATCTTTGGGGCATGACATAGAAGTTGAGAAGCATGCATGCCATTTACATTTCCCTGTCATTCCCAGTGCTTTTTTCCTGCTGGTACTCAGCTAGTAGTGAGCAGCACCAATATCGTTGCATGTAAAATAACACTTCCATCCCTGCACTCAAATACAGCAGAAGCTCACAAAGTACAGAACCTTTCAGTGAAAGATGTTAATGAAAATCTTTGGCAAGAGATCTGTTCCAGTTTAGTACAAGTTTTTCAGTGGGTTTTGTGTTGGTTTTTTGTTGGAGTTTTTTGTTTGTTTGTTGGGGTTTTTTTGTTTGGTTGGTTTGTTAATTCTCACAAAGATCCCTAGTTAGATAATGATTCATTTGGTGGCTGTGAAATCCAAGAGAGAAGTTCCTCAAGAATCAAAGCGGTGGTAAGGGTGCAGGATCTGTCAGTCCAGTACTTGAGCCATATAAATCTCCTAATTTATTCTGAAAAATGTAATCTGTAAAAGAAGTGCGAGTGTCTCTGTCAGTTTTTCTGTAAAATAGAACCATCTTTATCCCATTCTAAAAGGTGTGATTGGAATTTCTGTATGTGAGGAGCAAGTTCCCGTTGCTCTGTCTTGATTTTTCAGTTCTTTGGTAAATCACCTGTCCTAGTGAAAGGTCTCAATCATCTTTATCCATGAAAATAATTTTTTCTTCCATATAAATAGAAACTATGGATAAGATGATGAAGATGGGATCAGGTTTGACCCCATCTTCATGCTATTTTTTGGATATAATGATTGAGGAACAGCCTGAAAATATCCTATCCCAGTGGCAATTAATGTCACTCATTTTGGGTAGGAATGACAAATGTGAATTCTCTGAATCATATCCCAGAGCACTGCAGTAAGGATTGCGACTTTTCCTTTGGTGTATCAGGAGCCCCATTGCTTCACTGCCCTATGCCTCATGGATTATGTATTCACCTTCTAAAATATCATTAGGGTGCTTTAGGAGGTATCATGTTTGCTCTAACAAGCAACCCAACACATTATCCTCAAAAAGCAATAACACTATCATCATCCTGCTCTCTTCCTCACTAGCTGGAAAAAATTGAAGTAATAATGGATGAAATCCAGAACATTAAGAAGGAGTAACAACGCAGTCTCTCAGGAAGTCTCAGCTTGACTGCATTTTCTCTATTAGACAATGTTAACAAGCGTAAAGAGCTTGCAGATACAATTCCACCTAACACCCATTTTGATTGTATCAGTTTATAGGTGGATGAGATGTCTTATTGTCCAGACAATCCAATAATTATTAAATGAATCTCTTGTCTTTATCAATTTCTATTGTTAGTGTGAGAAATATTGAAATGCTGGTATTCGCACCTGATTTCTGCAAGTAATGACAGGAGGTCAGGTAGGAATGACAGGTGTTTGAAAATTTGCAGAAAGACACGAGAATGGTTTGCTATATTTCAAAAGTGTTGTTTGAAATAAATTTGAATATGTCAGGAAAGTTTTATTTATTTATCTGTAGTTATACAGATTTGCCAATGCTTGAAAATGAAAGAAGAAGTGTTCTTCCTTTGGAGTCAGATATGTAAGCAGAGTCCACAGGGATGGAAGGGGACAGGCACTAAGGCTTTAGTTGTGGTGCAGCTATGCAGCTATATAATAAATAATGCAGGTCCTGCCTAGTAATTAAAATGTAGTGAGTATTTTCTTCCATAACCTCTAGTTATAATAAGCTTCTATAATTGTATTCCCTATCCTACAATTCTCCATATATGTTAGAAAGAATTTGCCACCACTGAGTTCTATCTCCTCAATTTTCTCACAAATTTTCAACTTGTCAGATTATATTTGGATTCCTGATTTACATTGTTTAAAAAGATTATTCTATTATTCATGTAAAAAAGTACTGCTCTGGGTAACACAGAACTTGATTTCTGATCGGATCCTTTTGGGTTGCTTTGGAATTACAATAAGAAAAAAAAAATGTTATGTGAATGTAAGTTCTAAATTGTTTTCTCAAGAATCCATGAAATTTGTGTTGTTCTTGTGATCTTTTAGATTGCCTACCAGTAGTCTAACATCTTGCCACTTCTGATGCCAGGCAGCAGGGGCTGGAGGATCACCATCAGTCACAGGCAAATGATCACAGAAAACAGCTCTGTACCACAGGCAATATCTCTGACACATTTAAATACATTGGATTCACTGCAAGCATACAGTGAAACCAACACTTCTGGATGCAGTGACTCATTGCGGATGTATAGCCAAGCTAGAAGAATAGACTGTGACGTGTTTTTGGTCACTCACTTTTGATTTTGCCCATGTTGATAGGGTTGTATTCATACTTTGAGGAGTAAGTGCCTGCTGAGCCTGCTGAAGTTCTTCACAAGTTGGTGTGCAATAAAAATTAGTATATTATTAATTGTAGCCAATCTTAATGCCATATTTATAAATCACACCTTGTAAGGTGTTGAGCTGGACAGTGAGGTATGCTCAGAGCAATCAAGAGAAAATGGTAAGCGTTCAGCATTTTCAAAAATCATGCTACTTGGATAAATATTTAAACAGAGGATTAAAAACCTGGATGTGACTGATTTATAAATTATCTCTGTTAATGGGAGATGTATTGAGGAATGTAATATGATGTTACAACATGCTGAGGTGAGACCTAGTATGGAAATACCGCATAGTTAATCTGAGCTGCGGATGAGGCTGCATAGCCTGCATGAAATGAGTTTTGTTCACAAAAGTCAGATCAAATATTCAGCTGTGTAACAGAAAATTGAAGCAAGTCTGTTCACTTTTAGCAAAAGTAATTGAATTGTGATGCCAGTGGCTGGGGCTTCCCCTGTGGGTCCCCCTTGGCTGCCCTGTTCCCTTCCTGCTGTCCTGGGGATGCCCCGGAGCCCCAGGATGCCTGTGGCTGAGATGGCACCCTTAGCCACTTGTTGTGGATGGGAATAGGAAGGACGTGAGGTCACTTAATGAATCATCATCACAGATACTAGGAAAAAAGTAATTTTAGTATGAATTTGCAAAAATGAGACTTAACAGAATTCAATGGCAAGGTTCACTACATTACTTACTACATGGAAAAAAACATACAGATTAAAATCAAAGCAGAATTGGGTTAGAATAATTTACACATGGATCAGGAGAAATTATTTGTATGGGAACCAGGGAAAATGATTCACATGGGGATCAGGGAAAATTGAGTTAGAATTGAGTTGGAATGATTAATACAAGGACTAGGGTTTTTTTTTAAAGATAAGAGAGACTCTCCCGTTGAGGTTCAGAATGGATGCCCTTGCTTTCTAAACTTCTCAGAGAGAAGTCTAGGTGCAACTGAATCCACTCCTAGTCCCAGACTGGATCAATGGTTTATAACTAAGGGATTAGGTAGTATTTTAACATGTGATTATGTGTTTTGTGTGATTTTGGGGTAGCAGCAATTTAAGGTTCATTAACATTGTTATAGTAAATCACAAACATAATCAGTTGATAATCAACAACTTGTTATAATCAACACAGCAACTTAGTTAAAGATTTAACAGAGTTCCCTAAGTTATACCTTGTATGCACGTACGGAGAGAAATATAGGTATAAGTATAGATATAGAGGTTAACCTATTATTAAGATGCTACTTTTACTGGGGGTTTTAATAAATTTTTGTGAATCAAATTATTCTAGAAATGCTATGAAATCAAACTATAGTGAAATACTCACTCTTATCCTTCATCAGTATATATCATCGGACAGTTATTCCTCTTGTCAGCTTGTGGCAGACGGTTATTTCCATTGTTGTGATAGTTTAACTTAGCTGGCAGC
>NW_010289223.1:5438-5807 GCF_000700745.2 Antrostomus carolinensis | reverse complement strand
CCCACGCCCCCCATGGGGGTAGATGTGGGGTTTTGTTACGAGGAGGAGTCGGAAGAATAGAACTGGGTGCGTTAGGGGACGAGAGGGCCTGGGTTTGGTCACCAGTCGTGGTTAAGAAGGAGAAATGTCAGCGTGCAGCGGTCTCTCTCTCGCCTACAGCTACAGATCCCTGGCCCCGGACCCACCTCCGCACGGGCAAACCGCCACTCCCCGGGCAGGCACTGCCCGGCTGCTGCACCACGGCTGGGAGAAGGCCAACAGCCTCAAAGAAACATCTACGACTTGTAGGAGGACAAAGGAACTCACTGTTCCTACAGGAAAGCTGGGGAAGGACTTTTCATAAGGGCAACTAGTAACAGAACAAGGGGC
>NW_010289223.1:0-5191 GCF_000700745.2 Antrostomus carolinensis | reverse complement strand
TGATTGTCCTGACGGGACTAAGACTTCTGCCTGGGGTTTTAATTCTGAGTTATTTGGTTCTTAAGCTTCTAGTTTAGGTTTGATTTTATGCTGACCTTTGCAAGCAGATATTTAAAAGTCTTTTGTAGGCTAAAATATCAACGATGTAATTTTGTTGTTGTTATTTTATTGCTGTTACTGTTGAATATGCGCAAGAATGAGAAGAAGGCTTTGCATTGTGTCCCCGAAATCAGGAGTGAGCTTCTTAACACCAGTGTAGTCTGAAGAAGCAGCCATTCTTCCTTTGCCATCATGATGCACGGGGCATCATTGCACCTCTCGTGCTTACCCACTCATCTCTCTGCAACAGCTTTATACTGTCAGAACATCTGTATTACTTTTCCAAGAAATTATTAACATATTAATCACATTTCCAAGAACTCATGAATATATTTAAATGTCCTTTTTGCATGCATTCTGATGCCCTTTTTATTCCCTTTGGGAGTCGTCTGGTGATTGTAGAAACTTTTGTCACTGTGCCCTCTGATTGAACTTTTCTTCTGCACGTGCTTAACTCTTCTTTTGGCCTGTTTACAACACTTCTGTCTCCACAAAACTGGTGTATTCTGGCATCACTGCCTTATCTACTCTATTGCAAAGTCTCAACACCTCAAGTCTCCCTATTATCTGTTCTAGACTACAAACCTGAGTAGGCCTAGCTGGTATGTGACTGACTTTCAGTGTGACGTTGTTTAAGCAGAAGGGGATGTGCTTTTGGAATGGTATCAATCGTAGTATGGGTGAGACAGAAACTATTGCAGAAATTTGATATCATTTTAATTCATGTTCAGCTAGGCAGTGCTGCTAAAAACAGTCTTGTTCATCCTGGAACAACTAAACTTTGTGGAAAATAAACGGTCCAGAAGACACCTAGTCAGGGAAAGTTGTCTTTGTGCCTCTATGGAGAATATGCTACATATTTGTCTGCGTCCTTAGGTACTTTCTGTAATCTGACTGACTTGAATGAAGCTCTAGGCATGCCTTATTCCACTGGATTCAGGAAATGTTCTGCTTGTTTGTTGGATCCATTTATGGGGAATGAAGCTCTAGGCATGCCTTATTCCACTCTGCTTGTTTGTTGGATCCATTTTATGGGACACTAGTTGGGTTTATGCAGTGTTCTGTTTGATGACTTACTGTGATATGTGGTTCATGTGTTGTTTTGATTTCTCTCCAGGCAGACAAACTGTTGAAAGTGCTGAAGCAACATTTTCATGGAACAAAACAAGAAAATGAGAATATGGTAATAGATGATAAATCAGCTATTCTTTTTAACATACATCTAAGTTTGCAACTAGTAGGGCAGGGCATGTACTGAAGGTTGTTTTTTACCATTATATGATTGTAATAAAATACTTTTTTTCTTAATAATGCCTCTAGTTTAATGCACTCATGTGCTGATAGAAACAGCTGTGCTAATGTTAGCTTTGAAGTGACCTCCTATATGACCAAAGATTATTTACTTTCAGGTGTCAAAACTAACAATGTATCTTTCAGCATCAATACAAAATTATTCTTTTTGAACTCTTAACATTTAATTTCCATTGAACAAATCTTAATTCTTGCCTGCCTATCTCCAGACACCAGTCAGTATCAAATATAAAATATTTTATTCATTTTGCATACGTAGGTGAAAGGGACTAGATACTCACTGGAAAGCATTTTGCATCTACTACAATTTACTTATGCTGACACTGTAATTAATGAAAGTGATACAATTGTGATGTTTCCTTTATTTGTCTCTTAATATATTGTTTTCTTAACTTTTTTCTAAAGTTTTCTCTTCTGTAAGCTGCGTTATTTTGTTGGGCACAGTGATACTTTTTATGATTTTGATAAAAAGTAAATTGGTATCTGCTTTTTCTAAAATAAATCTTCCTTTAAGTGCTTCCTTTAAAATCTTCTTTAAAGTTTGAAGAACTGGTGTAGTCCTTGTCAGCTTATTTTTAGTTTTAATAAGCATGGAAGAGGCTCTGGGTGTTTGATGAAGCATTTTACACAGAAATGTACAAACCTGGGAGGGTCACAGCATCACACACGAGTCAGATTTCAAATAGAAAGTATCATTTTTTTATAATCTTATTAAAATACTATATAATAAAGCAATTGTAGGACTTCTTGAAGTCTTTAAACAATGAGCTTTGATGTTTAGAGAAATCTAGATATTGCCAATTTCTTGATTACTATGCTACTAAATGGCATGCTACTGATTTTCCTCTCAGAGAAATACTTTGTCCAATAATTAAACTGAAACTGTCTTTGGAGTATCTAATTTATGTTTGCATCAGATATGTTCCACATGATAGTATTTTTCTGCTACAGGACTCTGAAAAAAGCGCATCTGCTTCTGTTGAATCGGATGAAACGAGCAATCTGGAGGAAATGATGCCTGATTCAGTGTGTTTTACTACAAAAAGACGTGGTAAAGAAAAGAAAATAACCAGGAAAAAGAGGAACTCCAATGAGGAAGCCATTACCAGTGAAGAAAATACAGGGCTTCCTGATGAGAAAGAGGTGATTGGCATTGTTTGGGTTTGTGTGCTGGCCACCCTCCTTCCCCCAAGTGTAATTTAAACACACTTGATTTGTTCTACTGCCATTTAGCAGGTGGCATACGTTCTTTACATATATATATATATATGTGCGTGTGTGTGTGTCTATATACAAGAGTCTCATATGCAAATGTTCTAGTCCTGGTCTTCTGTACTTTGTAGTACTGATTTTGTCTACCTTGCCTATGTGCTATTCCATAATGAACAGAGATTACTTGTTAGTCATTACTTCAAGGAAATAAATTAAATTCCTCCAAGAAATACACAATCCCAAACACTGCTTTCACTAGTTCATTGTAGTATCTGAATATTAGACTAGTTTCAGAATTTATCTAAGATAAGGCTGTCTTCACTTTCTTTATAATGAAAAAACTAACTGAAATTGATGATTGCTTAAACCTCACCATTTTTAAATTCCCAGTCCTCACAGTGGGTTCTTTATTCATGGGTTGTATGGCTGAGGGAGGGAAAGTTTCAAGGTGAGGTGAAGGTAGAATTATTTTTCTCTAGAATTCCATGCAAATAGTGGCTGAACGAAGAACTATGTGAAAAGCTTTTACTGATTTAGAATTAGAGGAGGGAAATGAGAAGATGAGGAGTGTTAATCTGTTAGTGTTAGACAGAGAATTGTACAGTAACCAAAGCTACAATAATAAAAAGTAACATAGCCAGTGAATTTATTTTTAGTTGCAAATAAATAACTTTTGCCAATAAAGGTAATTTTATACTAATGATAATGTTAAATGTTAGAGCTGTACAGGTAAAACCTTTCTAATATAGAACTGTTTGTGAAATAACAGGAAAAGTATTTCATAGGTTAATTCAGGTTGGACTTCAGAAAGTATCCTCAACCTCCCAATCAAAGCAGGGTCAACTCTGAGGTCAGGCCACAATGTTTAAGGGTTTATCTAATCTGATAATGAAAAGCTCCAAGGATGGAGGCTACACAACCTCTCTGGGCAACCTGTTCCACTGACTGACTGTTCTCAGGACAACAGCCTTTCTTTATATCCACTCAGAACAAACTGCTTAAATGAAGTATGTTTAAACTGCAGGACCATTCTGAAACAAAAGAAAATGAAGTGCCTCAGGGTGAGCATGAAAAGGGACAGAGCCTATTCCAAAATGAGGAACAAGTAACTAAAAAGAGAGCTATTGAGAATCCAGGGATGGGTACTCATCAGAAGGAACAACCACAGAAGACTTCTACTAAAAGTAGTGGAGATGAATGTAAGTAGAAAATTCTAAAAAAGTAAGTTTATTAATTTGTACTACTTAAAATGCACCTTTTGGTTATTTTATTGTGTCTGCAAAATTTTTTGTGGCCTGTCTGGTGATCGATATCTCATTTGCAGATACCAGAAAAAAATGTTTGTTTAACATATTGTAACACAAATCCACAAATTTTGTCAAGTGTATTTGAGTCTCGCACTTCGTTTGGGATCAGTGTCTTTTGGAAAACCCCTGAGATGCTACTTGGCTCCTTTAAAAAGTGGCAAGAAAGGGAGAGCTCCCTTCCTCGTGCTTCCTTTTTCTTTTCCTACAGATGAACAGTTTTTATAACTTTCTTCCCAGGAGTAGTTAGTAGAAAAGCACATGCAGGCAGAGTCCTTTAGGATTTGTTTAAACTGCCTAACAATATCTGAATGTATTAAAGTGGATCTTGTTCTACCCGGTGGCTTTTTTAGATTTTCAAACACGATGCTGCTGAAAATATAATTTCTCCCCCACTCCTCTGTGCATGCAGCTGACATGAAGAAATTAGTTTCTCTGCCCAATCTGATAATTTATTGATACTGTGGGTCTGTCAGATAGGATACATACTATTATTTGCTCCTGTTAGACTATGTATACGTAGTCCTTGAGCTCTATTATAGATATTCTTGCTGCTTAGTAGAATTTACAAGGATGTTCTCATTGGAGGCCATCTAGAATTTTGAAACTAATTTAGAAAATGAGGATTTTTAGTAAAGGCTCTTTTAAAACAGAAGCAATAGAGTATGTAGGGGATGCTTTGGTTGAGGCAGCATTCATCCTGGCAGTTGGCACAGTGCTCATCTCTTCTTATAACTGCAATTATAAGTATCCATGCTACTTTCTTTTGTTTTGTTTTTCTTTTCAGCAATGTCAGATAGCAAGAGCTGTCAAGAGACAGAAAAATACTATGTCTGCACTTAGTGCTGAAAAGTTGATTTTCCCAACAATTATTTTCAACAAATCCCCATTATGTGCTTCCAGTGAGGATTTCTTTCAATATACTGAGGTCATCCAAGTTTACTTTAAAGGAGATGTGAATTCACAGAAAAGCAAATGTTTGCTTTCGATAAGCAAATACTGAACTTGATGTGAAGTCTTTACCTGATTTATTTCTTATTAAAATAAAATTAATCACTAAAATGTGAACATGAATGTAACACTACACCTAAGAGCAGAGATGATAAAAAGAACTTAGACTGTATATGTATATCAGGCAATAGCAGAAAAGCCTGCCAAAAGGTATTTCTTCTTTGTTACCAACATTTAAAAAACACCAGTTAATTAAATAGATCAAGACCTATGAATTTAAAGTTGGTTTTGTTTACTTACAAGGACAGTTCTCT
>NW_010289222.1:66401-81536 GCF_000700745.2 Antrostomus carolinensis | reverse complement strand
CATTCTGTGATTCTGTGAAAGCCAAGGGTGAGTTTTGATCCTGCCCACAGAATTTCCTCCATTTCACAGTTAGCTGATCACCAGTCACCCACTCCTGAGCTCCTTCTGCGCTCTTCCCCACTGTATTTTTTAAGTAAGTTCTTGCCAAATAAATCCAAATGACAGTCTCCTGTTCAAGTTTTATGGATTTTCATTTAAATATAGGTGGAGGAGGTATATAAACTAGCATTTTCCCATCCATTTTATGGAAAGTCACATCTAAGATGATGCGTGCATCACCAAAATAGCTGTTTAAAATGAATCATTCATATCAGTTTCCAATTTCTTGTAACAGATAAGGATTGAACTGCCATTGCAAAACCTCTGAAAATGTCTTACAAAAAGACAGAGCATTTTGTAAGCACAACACAATGTGGGAAAGTAAAGTAAGGGGGAAAAAAATATGCTTTTTTAATTTACAGCATGAAAATTACCTACATTTTACTCAAATTTGACTACAGAAGTAATAAAAGCCTCATAACATGTAAAGTTTGTGGAAAAAAAAAAAACAAAAAACAAACCACAAAAACAGCATCACAAGGGTCAAGACTTCTTCAGCAAAATCAAAGGATTCAAATGAGACTCCAGACGAGAACCGAAGCCTTTCGTAAGTTTTAAATCTTACTCTATGCTGGCTGGTGATGAACTACAATGATGTATGTATGAAGAGGCACACAAACACACGTGTTATAAAGTTCATTTTATGTTCTCAACAGGCAAAATGCTTATAAAGATTTTGAGGGATTTTCTTTCTGCCACTTTTCTTTCACATACGGATGGCAATAAAATTATTTTTTCAGATTTGCAGGGTGTCCTTTTCTCCTCTTTTCTCCTTTTCTTTATTTTTTCTTTTTACCAGTGCATATTTTATCAAAATTATTTCAAAGTCCATGAAGACAAAACAGGAAATTCCCTGATCTTTAATAATTTCATGTCTCAACTACTGCAATCTCCTCCACTTTACCCTTTGCAAATCCAATTTGCTATCCTTAATTCTATTCTAAAATACTAAAACAATTGTGCTGGTTCTTTACTTTGATTGCATCAGGTTGTTGGGTTTTTTTTTTCCTTCTTCTTTTCATTCTTTCATAATCACATCAAAGGACACCTGACTCTTAGGTTCCTGCATGAGCTGTTAACCTGGAGCTGTACATGCCTTTGTTCTGCAACGATCTCCTTGACTGCCCATTTCCCAGATTCTTCAACAACCAGGAGCTGTTATCTGTCCACCAAAGGCAATCCCACTAACCTGCAAAATCCACCAACCAGCTCTATCAAATCTCTCTTCATAATTCAATGGTTCCCTTACGACTGCAAATGATCCACTTCTGATTCTGGTTCAGATGCAACTTCTCACCCAGAAAGTCTCTCATGAACTGGTTACAGAAACAAGAGCTACCTTGTTATTAAAACTCTTTCTATAAAGAAAGGAACTGCTACTAGCCCTTGTTAGAAAAGGTATATAACTACTTGCCTTTGTTAATCTTCAGGAATGCTATTTCATGGGATTTGAAAAAAGCTTAGGAGAAAACTAAGATTCAGGACGTGCCTTAATCTCAGAACCTTGCAAAGTATGTGCTTTATTTTCATTTCATCTCATCCATAAACACACTGACAAGCAGAAATGCATGCACTCTTAAAAGAAAAGGCTGGGGAAAGCAAAGAGTTTAGTTGTTGGATGTTCTGTCTATGCCCATTGGGCACAGATTTCATTTCCATTTCAGTGCAGTTTCTCCAGTGAGACTGGCAGAGACGTTCGCAGCGGTGAATCATGCTACTCCAGCAAGGCTGTGTGCCATTTCTCTGGGGATGGAAAGAATTCCTCAGCAGTGAGGTTTGGCAGGAAAAAAACCCCCAAAGCAAAACCACAAACCTAAACAAAACAACCACAAATAAAAATAAGGGGGGGAGGGGGTAATCAGCCCCAGTGCATGACAGAGAGGTGAGTATCCCAGGTGGTGAGAAATTAACTTTTTCAGTATTGCCATGGACTGTTCCATAAACAGGTTTCTCCTGCTTAATACAAGCTGCTTATAAAGACTAATATGAACTCATCTCCTTTCAAGTTGTAATTTATATCCCAGGGACTAGATTTGATTAGAAAGAGTAAAGATAAAAATATCAATAAGGAATAATAGAAAATTATTCTTTACCTTTTTTTCTTTTTCTTTTTCTTTTTCTTTTTTTTATTAGGCATTACTCCCCAGCAGTCATTTTTCCAGCAGCCTCACTGGCAAACATCAAATTCCTGCGTGCCAGACAGCAGCAGTTTTACCTGCGACACCACTTCATCTCTGCTACACAGCTCACACCAGCTGCTCCAACAGCACTCGGCACAAAGAAACAAAACCATTTCTTCTCTTTTCTCCAACAGTTTTGAAGCTACACATCTGCAGTTGCCAAGTGCCTTTTCTGATGCCTGAAATCCAGTGCAATTTACATTTGCCTTCATATACACACATGCTGCTTCTTATCACACGCTAACATGTCTACCATTTTCACCCTTGTTCCAGATGATGTTGATGGAGAGAAGATACTACCTACTACAGAGGAGGTGTTGGACAGCTGTTCTTGTGATAAAAAGGTAGGGTTTTTTTTAAAGTTGAGTATGGAAAAGTCCATTTAATGGACAACAGCAAGATATATATTTGTGTTTACAAAGCCAGTAGCAGGTGTAATTTATAATTCTCTCCTGTTCTGATCTGGGCACGAGGATTCACAGTTTATCACTTCCATGAAGATTTAATGGGGAGTGCTAAACCTCTGCTTACATTCTCATTTTTAAAGAGGTACTTAAAAATATAGTATTTTCTAAAACAGAGATGTAAAGTTGCTGCAAATAACATTAATAAGATGTTGACAAAATTCAGAATAAAAAGTTGTGATCTCTTCTGTATTCCAACTCAATTCAGAGAAGTCACTCTGACCAGAGCCTTGGCATTTTCAGTGCTTTCACTTTAAGGGAAGGGGAAAAGACAAATCCTACCACAAACCCAAACCAAAACAAACCCTACAAAACCCAGTCTTCCACCACATTCTCATGTGCTAAATTTAGTACCAGTTCAGTACTAACACCAGGAACTGGCACACAGTGATTTGGGCCAATATAAACTAGAAGCGGCAATTTTCATACTTATCAGATGATAAAGTTTTGCAGGACAAGCGAATGATATGTAAAAATTCCACAGCAGCTAATCAAAAATAAAAGTTGAGGAAGCAGTAAATAGCTCATAATGAAGAAATCTATTCCACCACAGGTGGCAGGAAATTGTAGCTACTGATAACAAGTGTTATGGGGCTCAGGCAAAGAAAGAAAATTAGCAAAAAGCTTGAAGGCAAAGTAGTGATAGCACCAAAAAAAAACCCAAACCAAAGCCTCAAAGCACTCTCCAGAAATCTATCATGGGAATCAAATGAAAAGTAATAAGTAATACATTTACGTTTTCTATAAGACCTTACATTTAAACATAGTCTTAAGTATTTTGTGAGTTTAAGTAGCTGGCTGCAGACTATGTGTTGCTTGCATACCTAAAAAGCAAAGCATCACTTCACTCAGTGCTCAAGCACTGACATCTGCAGAGAGAGATTACCCAGAGATCGAAAATGAGACCTAAGAATAAGTCACTCAGTCCATTCAAACAGACAGTGCCAACGACTGAGAATCCATAAAATACAAAACCTATGTCCCTTACTTATCTCAGAAGAGACAAAGACATGTGGAGCCCAACGGCAGGGCCACCAGTCACAAACTCTTCTCCAGTTTCATTTGCTTTTCTGAAAGGCTCCCTGGCTTGGGGTAAGAGATGCAGGAAGTGCAGTGGATTACACAGCCCTGCAAAAGCTGGAAAGCACCAAACACCCATTCAGGAAAGGCAGTAATATTCCTGGACTGGATCAACTCTCCAATGGAAAACCAGATAGGACTGCGATAAAAGATGACTGGGTCATCAAACTGAAAGCAAAGGGAACATTTATCTGCTTTCTTGATCTAAGAGTTCACAATTCAGGGAAGTCAGGGGAACTCCATGCCATGGATAACGGCAGGCAAAACATAGACTTAAAATTTAAAGCAGCTAAACAAGATCCACAAGCAAAATATATGTTCCAATAATAAGAAGGAAAAAAAGGAACTAATATTTTGTCTAAAAAGAGCTAAGCCTGATCTCAGCAAGGAGCTACACTTGCAGGGCAAATTGAAAGAGAGGGGAGAAGAGCACCAAAGTCACTGAGGAGACTTTCCAGCACCCAGGAAAGTGGTAAAAGGGAATCAGCTGGAAAAAAACCCAACAAAACAACCCAGTCTCTGCTGGATATATTTAGTTCACAGTTTCTCCCTGAAAAAGGGAAATTTAACACAGGAATCAGGGAGCAAATGAAGGAATTGACAAAGCAGGTTCAGGTGTGGTCATGAAAAAAAAACCTTGACTTTTCCATGAGATCAAAAGACTTGCAAACTAAGCAAACAGGAAATGCTTCTCTCTGCCTTTAAGGGGGAAATTTGTACCATGTAGTATTGCTGTGTGTGTCATGCAAGGTTTGGCACATCGCCTTTGAAACACAGTGAATAAAGACAAATGTTCATACATCTCCTTTGTGAGATTTAGTTTCTCCATATTAGCATCTGAATTATGCTCAGCCCTCTGTGGTGTCACATTAAGAAAATACACATTTGTATGCGGGATATTAGGGAGAACCAGCAGAAAAGCATTAATCTGGGCTCTGAGAACTCCAGGAAGAGACAGAAGCCAGTGAGAATCCAGTACCACACCTAGAAAATCTGTACCATAAAAGAAACTGCCAAGAAAAAAACCAAACCCTAAAACAACAAAGAGCAGACATGAAGTTCATGTTCATGGAGGGCATCTGTTAATTGATTGCAAGCAATTTCTTGGTATCAGCAAGGATTGTTTCACAGTAACAGAAATTCGTCATTTGCAGTTACCAGTTGCATCTCCAGAGCATGTTATGTATGCAACCCCATGCAATGCTCCAGGCTTGGGGAGGAGTGGTTGCAAAAGCTGCCTGGTGGAAAAGGACCTGGGGGTGTTGGTTGACAGCAGCTGAACATGAGCCAGCAGTGTGCCCAGGTGGCCAAAAAGGCCAATGGCATCCTGGCTTGTATCAGCAATCATGTGGCCAGCAGGACCAGGGAAGTCATCTTTCCCCTGCACTCAGCCTTGGTGAGGCTGCACCTTGAATATTGTGTCCAGTAGGACACTGAGGCACTGGAACGTGTCCAGAGAAGGGCAACAGAGCTGGTGAAGGGGCAGGAGAACAAGCCTTATGAGAAGCAGCTGAGGGAACTGGGGTTGTTTAGTCTGGAGAAGTGGAGGCTGAGGGGATACCTAATTGCTGTCTACAGCTACCTGTAAGGAGGGTGTAGGGAGGCAGGTGTGTGTCTTTCTCCCCGGTAACCAGTGACAGAACAAGAGCCAATGGCCTTAAGTTAAACCAGGGGAGGCACAGGTTGGATGTCAGGAAATACTCTTCACTGAAAGGGTTAATGGGCACTGGAATGGGCTGCCTGGGGAGGTGGTTGAGTCCCCATCCCTGGAGGTGTTTAAAAGATGGGTAGATGGGGTGCTCAGGTAGATATGGGGTGCTCAGAGATATGGTTTATAGTGGACAGGTATGGTTGGACTCTGATCTTTTCCAACCAGGAGATTCTATGATTCTGTGTTTACTCAAGAGGAGGACAATGTGCTAACCAGCCCCTGTAAGAAGCTCCTGTAAAGCCATACATAAAGAAGTACTGAACAAATGTTCTTTCTCAGTGAGATTATTGAGCAATCCAATACACAAAGGCCCCTCAGAACATACAATTAACCATTTAATTTTGGTCAAATGCCAACCTTCAAAGCAGCTATTTTGGTGACAGTGAAGCAAATCCAAATATAAAGAGGAAAGACAAAATTAAATTCATCCTCAACGTGCAAAAATAAATTACAGTATTTGCAAAACAATTATAAAATAAATCTTACAAAAAATCATTATAATTATTGCTATAATTTTATCTCCCGAGGACTCACTCCCATTTGCTCCAGTCAGGTGAGCACCTCCTGAAGTCTAACCTGATTATTCACTCTCCCTAACCTTACTCAATTTCTTGCAAACATGTGGAGCACAGACCCCCGCTGCACTCTTTGTCGCACAAAAATGGCATGTATACAGTGTCAAAAGAAAAACCAGCTACTTGCACTGATAGTTTTTGTGATTTTTCAACAGTTAGTTCACACCAAGACAGGTAAGAAATATTTAAACGCCAGGGTAACAGTCAAAAATAAAAAAATGAACTGACATTATTTATTAACTTCATGTCCTATACGTTCAAATCCAATTAATTATTTTAGCAGCGCACACAACATGAATTTTTTTCAGGAATACATTCAATTTTTTTCTGTTAAAAAAAATTCCTTAATTTTATTCAATTAAAATATCATTAACTTTACTGGGGGTTTTTTTGCCATATTGTGTTTTAATATAGTGCTCAGGAAAGTAATTTTACTGTGATGTTTAGTCAACACAGAATACGTGAAAATAGGTTTGCACAGACATGCTGGATAACCTCTCGGGGCCACAGTTTCCATCACCTATAAAATAGACATAACAATTCATACATTTTCTAATGCACTTCAAGATTTAGTGATCAGAAGTCCCATGCAAGAGCTACTGTTACCCTCTCACTGAATAGAGTTATAATATTACCATTACTGACCTCTTAAAATAACATGAAATTGAAATTAAGTCGTAGTTGTGTGATTATAAAATGTCACTAACTTCAGATAGTAGGAAAAGGTTACTTATTTAAAGGAAGCCTGATTTTCAAAGAGCAAAGAGTTCAGATATATTCACAGATATTTATATTTTTAATTTAGTTGTGCAAAAAGGAATTATTGTACAGGTGATTGTAGGCAGAGATGTGCTCTACTTCCGCACAACTTTCCTGAATGAATAACACCATATTCACATCCAAGTGAAAGAAAATGGAATGTATTCCTCTTCCCCTTCAAAACACAGGGGATGATCCTAGGAAAAGTAACAGAGAAATAGATGGATGGGACTGTCTCTGACATCAAAACTATGCAACAGAATTTGTTGACATATATACGAACATTTGGGACGAGCTGATCTAGAATTTGTGCCCACCACAGCCATGCTGAGACCAGTGATCCCACACTTTGCTGTCACAGCTGTTTTCCTCCAATGGAGGTGGAAGAAGCTACAAAAGCAGTTTGCCAAATGGCATCGTAACTATTTGAAAGACCAAGTTTCAGTGCCCTCACTAGTGCCCTCACGAGTGCTCTGCTTTCACAGGCCAGGGAAATGCAGGCACAGCTGCATCTGGTGCTGAAGATGAAGACGCTTCTTCAGCTTCTTCATTCTCAGTTACAACTGACATTTAATTTTAAAGTATTACAGAAATAACATAGTAGCCTAAAGTATCTCCCTTAATAACTTAGGTAAATCACAAGAATGACAAAACAAAACCCTGAAGGATTTCAAAGGGGAATATCTTTAGGAGAGGGCAACAGTTGCAGTTCCTTTGTGAAGAAATAACCCTGCACTCCAGGCCTCACCAGACACAACCCCAGGCAGCAGTGGGATCTCCTGTTGAGTCTGAAGCTCGTGTTCAGGTCCAACCTGAACCGATGACTTGTGCTCATCAGTGGAAACAAGCAACACCCATGTAAATGCCAGGGAGACGAGTCAAAGGACAATACAATCCGGGCGTAGTCAGACTGTGAGCCCATTCTGTCTGTCCAGAAAAGTACCTGAGAGGCTGAGGACAAAGTGTTCTTTAGGAAGGTTCGCTTGGAGGTTTTAAATTTTTTTATTTTTACAAGCAGACTAAATTGTGTGATTGTGCCCAGCAGCTTGCCTGCCACAACAGAAAATAAAACTATTGTGTATTATATTAAGAAATAGACAAAATGATGGTATTTCAAACTCTTCTTGATTCTTTGCAAAAAGTACAAAAACCTTGGGAGGCTTTTTTTTTTTTTTTAATAGCTGAATGACTTCCCCACCTGGAGTACTGTGTCCAGTTCTGGAGCCCCCAACACATGAAAGACATGGAGCAGTTAGAACGAATCCAGAGGAGGCCATGAGGATGATACAAGGGCTGGAGCACCTCTCCTATGAGGACAGGCTGAGAGAGAGCTGGGGCTGTTCAGCCTGGAGAAGAAAAGGCTCTGGGGAGACCTTCTAGTGGCCTCCCATTTCCTGAAGGGGCTACAAGAAAGCTGGGGAGGGACTTTGGCCAAGGACAGTTAATGACAGAACAAGGGGAAATGGGTTTAAACTGAAAGAGGGGAGGTTTAAATTAGATATTAGGAAGAAGTTCTTCACTGTGAGGGTGGTGAGACACTGGAACAAGTTGCCCAAGGAAGTTGTAGATGCCCCCTCCCTGGAAGTGTTGAAGGCCAGGCTGGATGAGGCTTTGAGCAACCTGGTCTAGTGGAAGGTGTCCCTGCTGCTGGCAGGGGGGTTGGGACTGGATGAGCTTTAAGGTCCCTTCCAACCCAAAACCAGTATAGGATTCTATAAGAAACTTCCCTCTCGTACATCTGTCTTAGCTTTTTAGTTTCTTACAGACATTTAAATGTCTGACAAATAGATTATAGACTACTTGTTTTAAGAGTTTTTAGAAAAAAAGAAAATCCAGTATTTTGAAAGACAAGCAGAAGATTTGGTCTGCACAGTTTACAGCACCCATGAAAACCTTCATCAAAGCAACAGCACCAAACTACTGAAGATGACTCCCACAATGATGGGGTACTCTCATTACATTTCAGTTTCCTATGTTCACTAGCAAAAAAAGGAGCAAGTGTCATTCTTTTTCTTTCCTAGTAACATACAAACCAATCTCATTACCATCCTGGGAATATATTTATTGCTGCCATAAAGCAAATTTGCTCAGACATCTCCTTGCAATCATAAAAATTTAAAGTAATCTTATACTTCGCTGTACAAAACTCTATTTAAGAGTAAATACTTATTAATTTTTCTTTGTTGGTTCTACTCTTTCCTAAGCCCAAGACTTGATTTAGTAGGTAACGAGTTCATATTTTCCCTTTTTCTCTAATAGTTTAAATATGATACCTCATTTTCCCTTCCTGGTTAATGAACCTTCAGTGACAAAAAGATAATACATGTAAATACAGATTGTACATTTCCTGTATCACCACTTACAAATCATGAGAACCACTCAGTATTCCACAGAAAATCCAGAATAAATACCAGCATTTTCCTTTCACTTAAAAAAATAATGAATTTTCACTGGGACCAGTAGTATTCAACATATTTATCAATGACCTAGATGAGGAAACAGAGTGCACTGTCAGTAAATTTGCTGATGATACAAAACTGGGAGGAGTGGCTGACACGCCGGAGGGCTGTGCTGCCATCCAGAGAGACCTGGACAGGCTGGAGAGTTGGGTGGGGAGAAATTGAATGAGATACACCAGGGGCAAGTGTGGAGTCTTGCATCTGGGAAAGAGCAACCCCATGTACCAGTATAGGCTGGGGACAGACCTGTTAGAGAGCAGTGTAGGGGAAAGGGATCTGCGACTCCTGGTGGACAGCAGGATCACAATGAGCCAGCACTGTGCCCTTGTGGCCAGGAAGGCCAATGGCATCCTGGGGTGCATTAGAAAGGGTGTGGTTAGTAGGTCGAGAGAGGTTCTCCTGCCCCTCTACTCTGCCCTGGTGAGGCCACATCTGGAATATTGTGTCCAGTTCTGGGCCCCACAGTTCAGGAAGGACAGGGAACTGCTTGAGAGAGTCCAGCACAGAGCCACCAAGATGATGAAGGGAGTGGAGCATCTCCCTGCTGAGGAAAGGCTGAGGGAGCTGGGGCTCTTTAGCTTGGAAAAGAGGAGACTGAGGGGAGACCTCATTAATGTTTACAACTATGTTAAGGGCAAATGTCATGAGGATGGAGCCAGGCTCTTCTCAGTGATGCCCAATGGTAGGACAAGGGGCAATGGGTGTGAGCTGGCACACAGGAGGTTCCATGTAAACATAAGGGAAAACTTTTTCACTGTGAGAGTGACAGGACACTGGGACAGGCTGCCAAGAGCAGTTGTGGTGTCTCCTTCTCTGGAGACATTCCAAACCCATCCGGACGCTTTCCTGTGTGACCTACTGTAGGTGATCCTGCTCTGGCAGGGGGGCTGGACTAGATGATCTTTTGAGGTCCCCTCCAATCCCCACCATTCTGTGATACATTCAGAGCAAACTGGGCAACTTCATTTCACCATGTTTATAAAGTTCAGCCAGTCCCAGCTGCCTGACTTCTAGTGCAGCTATAACTAAAGAAATGCTTGAAGCAATCTGATGCTGTCCTACACCTGACAGTGCTGCGTGGATTCCTGCTAGTCCAAGTGGAACATCATGTACATTTATTGCTTCCAAAATTCAACAATTAAAAACAAACAAACAAACAAAAAAATCTAAAAAAACCCACAACCCCATAATAACAGAAATGAAAAAGTCTCTTCACCAACAACATTTTCACAGAAGAGGAAAAGGAAAATTTTAAGATTCATACCATACATACAATGATGACGTACGTATCAGCACTTCACTTGTACCTAATAACTTAATTTTGTTAAGTGTTAGCTTATAAAATATAGTTCATGACATTAAAAAAGTTAGGCCATTTAACGTTACTGCTAGAACTTCCATTTATGCATTCCCCTGCTTGGGTTACAAATGATAAGGCTGATACTTCAACTGTGCAGTTTTATTTTGCAATTAAAATTCAGGGTATATCTTATAAAGAACAAATTTATAATTGCAGAAAAATATTGTCTAAACAAAGTACAGAGGAAGCATTATTTAGTCCAAAATCTGAGGTGCTGGGGGAGAATCTGGAGTTCTGCTAGAGCTACCTGTTTGTGTGGGTGTCAGGAAGTGGCAGCACAATCTCCTCCTGCATTTATTCAGTTTACACCCTCTGCCCTGGGTTTCAGCATTGGCCATTGCATAATCCATTATCAATGCAGTCTAAAATGTGCAGTTTTCACAGTCACTAACCCCACGCTTCATACAACACAATGTAAAGAGAAAGCAGATTGATCTTTCAAATCAAGGGAAGTTCTCCTTAAATGATATGAAGCCATAAGCAGCATTGTTATGTGGAAGAAAGAGATCTCTGATCAGTAGTATAGCAAAGCAAACACAGCACTTCTATGTCCTTGGCTGGTGTCACTAAGCCAAAAATCACAGTCTTATTTATCAGTAAGAGTTGAATTCCTTAGGAATTTTCTATTTCTATTTTCTAGCATTTCTAATAAGTTACAACAGTTGATTTTTAATTTTTGGGAGAAAAATGAAAGAAAAACCAACATACAGTGCAGTCGTCTTGTCAAAACAAATGAGCGCTTCATAAACAGGGTTCCAAGTCACATAACCAACTGGGTCTTCTCGTGTTGGTTCATCAATCTGGATTTCAAAACTGGAAGAAATAAATGAGGTAATTAGACTTGACAAATCCCAGAGAATTAAGCAAATTAATAGAACAAACAAGGACTGATCCAAATGATACTCCACAGGAGAAACAGATCCAAAACCAAACATCCAGTGTCATAAGTAGTTACAGACATTTTGCAGTAAAATAATGTGATTTAAAAGTTCTAACTCTGTGACCAAGGATCTACATTAATAGCTCTGGACTATGAGCCTCAGTCCCAACAATGTCTCTCTCTCTTGTCCATTTATTAGTGCTGTAGCCCTTTGGCCTGTTATATAGGTAAATAAATGGTATTTTTAATGCCCACAGACTGCTGGAAACATTCAACTGGTTGTAATTCCCATCAGCTTTAAAAACAGCTAGCACCCTGATGAAGAGAAGTTTAAACCTTCAGCACTTCAAGCTGTGTGGCAGCTCCAGAACAGCTACTCAATATTATCAATATCCAGTACTAACAGGACAAATTCAGAACATTACCCAGGAGGGGGAAGATGAAGGGCTGGAAGTGGGAAGGGGGCCTGAGGCCCAGAAATGGATAAGAATGAGAAGGCAGACAGTAAATCAGACAGTGCTCATCGTGTTGGCTTTGGATCCACTGCTCTGCCTCGATTCTGAGGGGGCAGGAGGGAGAAAATGCAGAGCGATGTCTGTTGGTGCTGTATGGATCATACAGGAGAGCCAGAGAGGAGGACGGGCTGTCTGCAGGCTGCCAGAGCGGGGGGCTCAGTGTGCAGCTGGGAGGGGGTCCTGCCGTGTCCGCCTGTATTTATGTGTCTGCGTCAGAGGGAAAGACAGAGAGGGAGGGTGGCAGAGGGGAGAGAGATTCCCCTTATACTCCTTGCATGATGGAAGAACCTGAAAGTAAATAAGTGAGGGGTCTTAAGGTCAACATAAAGGTGTCATGAGGAATAAATGACATTCTGACTTGTCTCATAGCAGATACTCAAGAAGGCATACTGAAATCAGAGGCAGCAGCTCTGCAAGTAAGAGAGGTCCTGCTGGCTGCTAGTGTTCCATCTGCCAACACATCAATACTATACCATAAAAACAGATTTAAAAAAAAAATAAAATGTTCACATTTTTTTATTAAAAGGGAACCACTGTGCTCCAGTATGATGCCATTGTTGACCCAAGTCACAGAATTTTACTCAGTTATTCTTGTGTCAAACAACAGCATATGGCACAGCCAGAGGTGATGATCTTGGTACAGGAAGCATCCGCTTCTGACTTAGAAGTCCCAGTTAACGATCAGTTCATCACACCCTTCAGTAAACCATGTTTGGATTCAGTTTCCAAAAACTGGATTGTTTAAGCCCTTTGAACAGCATGTGAAAACATCTTTTATTATAAATCAGGGTTTCCCCACAGAGACACCAGTAAAACTACATCTGCTTCATCCTGGATTAGCATACAAGGAGCGAGCTTTCTCGAGGCTCCTGCCACTGGGTTTTAAAGGTGCCAGGTCTTGAATGTCATTAACTTCACTCAGTCTCCACCTTACGCCCAAATGAAAGTTTTAAGCTATCCAAATACACTTAAGGTCCATATTGCTTGGATTTGCAGTTCTGGTTTTAGGGATAATCCCATCCCCTAATTTAGGTAAATTCAGTTTGCATAGTTTTATTTGGGAGTTTCAGCACACGGACACCATTCTTTTATAAACCGTACCTCAAATTTATTTTGAAGATCAATTTGTCACGACTCAGTGTTCCAGGACAACACAATATTTCTAGATTTTCTCTTCCCTCATGTCTTTAGAGATCAGAGTAGGGAAAAAAACAGATATACTTAATGCAAAGACATGCACAACCTTATAGTGCACCAAACATGGGACACCGAGACCATGAAGGAAGAACAGACTGAACTCACATGCTAAAAACCAAGAACCTCCTAGGAATCCAATCTTAAATTCTGCTCTTAACATCTTGCCTACCTAAGTAAATTTGACTCAAAACAGGTTTCTAACCCAACTTTTATTGCCAGAGTATACCACCAGGTGGCAAGATTGCAAAATAAAGATATTTTTAAAATCACTGCTATAATGCATTCAGTCAGTGCTGTTTCAAGCATCCCATGCTGGGACGTGACTTTTTTGTGAGGACTTGGCAAAGTACTGAAAATGGCCCCACATGGGTCTACAAAATAAAGTATTTTAACATTTCTTTATCACTCTTCATGTGGTCCATTTACTCACAATTACCATAGCTGAATGCAACACAAAATTTCTAGTAGATGAAACAAACAGAATTTGTGACCACCAGCTGTACTTCTCTAAAGAGCTTGGTGCTCCCACCATTTTCCTTCTGCTTCCTGCTTTTCCAATACTTGTTTTACCCTTTTTGAGAGAGCCTAAAATCTTCCACCACTGCAGGGAACCACATATTTACGCAGGACTGCAACTCGACAAAAAATGGCTAATAAAATTATTTTGCAAAGAGAGAGAAAAGACTTGACACAGAGGATACTTACAATCAATTAAGTCATTTTCTTCCCATGATATTTCAGTTTCTCATGTTATACCCCAATTATCACCGAGAAACAGGACAGCTGCTTCTAAGATCTACCATACCAGAAGTAAACGTGTGTTACAGACATATAAGCTCTGTTTAATGGACTGAATTTTATATAGAATATGTTCTTTTATATTGTCATTTTAATTCAAACTTGAGGAAAAATGTAAGCCCTCAGGATCTCCTCAAAAACCCATCACTATAATGCCTCACTGCAAGATCACAAAGGGCACGATGTAAGCACGCAACCCAGCATTATGTATTTTATATGCATCCATACACACACACACACACACACACACATATATATAGGTAAATAAAAGGACATAAAATATTAGTAAGGCTTTATGTTCCAGGCACAGAACAAGATAACCAAGTTGCACAGCTAAACAACCTGACAAACAACTCTAGTCAACCCCAAGATACCCAACACAAAATCAACAATTCTAAAAATAGTTTAGGGTCTTTTTTCTTCCATTTGTAGTGTGGCACCTGCTTAATAACATACAGCTACACTTCACAACTGTTTAAAATATTGTCATTATCCCTTGAGCTAGAAGAAATTAGGTAGGTGTAAAATAATCAGAATGTCAAGCACATTAAATGTCAAGCATAAATAAGATCCAAAATTGGAATCTCTCAAAGATGCTAGTACTCCCACAGTTGGGCAAAAAGTGTTAACTTCAATAACTACCACCAGTTGAGACTTGTAGTGTTATTATACAAAACATAAAATTCTTTGCCTTAATTGCATCTAACAGCATGAAAGCTGATTTGGCACTAGAAAGTAAAATTAAATGTTATCCAAGTCATCATGAAAACTTCCTGCCCCAAAATAGATTTTTATTTGGGACTCTTCAATTCAAAGACTTCAGGGTATTGTTAATAAAAGAAAAAAAAAAAAAAAGAAGGAAAAAAGAACCACGTTGTAGGAGAATGAGGGATGAGTAATACCTGAGCCTGTATTACACAGGAGGGCACCAAAAATATAAACTGTAAAATAAACTGCCAAGTTATAAAATGGTTCTTCAGTCATTAAAACAAAATAGCTTGTTCAATCCATTTTTAATTCCAGAATGCAATCACTATCAAAATTAAAAGCAAGCACTC
>NW_010289222.1:0-66391 GCF_000700745.2 Antrostomus carolinensis | reverse complement strand
TTTCCCCAGTGAATGTATACTAACTAAATATTTTAAAGTTAAGATATCTAAAATCTAAATTAGATTGGAAACTCTTTCAAGAAAGGATTTTCTTGCAACTAAGTTCATACCCTACTAGCAAAGGTCTCAACCACAGTTTAGGCTTCTGGACTTAACTAAAATTAAAGCACTGAAGAAATATATAAAAGAGCACAACGCACATCATGCTACAATTAGGTAGTAACACCCAGTACTGGATGTTTGATGACAATCACACAACTGTATTTTTTTGTCTATAATGAGCTTCTCCTTTATTAGTCATATTTCCTTCCACATTGCCTATTTGATTTTTTATTTGAAGTGCACATCAAAAGTAGCCTTGCAGGACATGCAGTACCCAGGAAGGGCTCTGCCGCAAAGGCTCCAACTGAGACATTCCCTGGAAAGAGTCTGTGGCATTGGACAAGCCACGACCCCATCACAGAGATCTACATGGCAGAATGTGTCACCAAATACTGAGGTATATGGATACTTATCTGGAGGAGATTCATACTCTTGGACAGAGGCAGAACGGAAACTTTTCCATTCTCTGCTCCTTCCAACCCTACTTATCCCCTTTCCTTTCAACCATGGGACACTCTTCTGGGAAGAGCAATAACAGAATCAAGTGACGGACAAATGGATCAAGAGAAATTGGACTGAGATCACCACATCACTTTGTCTTAGCCATATGAAACTGTCAGCCAGTAGTAATAATGCAATTGATTTTATTTTATTTGAATTAATCAACCGTCAAGGTTAAAATACCTTGAAATAGATGTAACCATGTCCCAGCTGCACGCTCAGGAAGAGAAGGAAAAAACATTCAGTAGAGTTGAATCAAGCTTTCCTTTGAAGTTCCAGAAACCATCTAACATGTCATACCTCTACCAGCATGTATTTATCCATACTTCAGGATTTTTACATTCTAAGATAAAATTCTCAAACCTATGCAATTCTACAATCAATTTATAGAATTAGGGCAACAAGTATTTGCCACCCTGGAATAAGAAATAAAGGCTCTATTGACTGTTCAGCATTTGCTACCATGCCGTTTCCCTTCATTCAATCGTGCTATGATTACCATGCCAACTTAAATCTATACTTCAAATACAAAACTAACAAGAAAGTATTAAGTGTACAGGTGTTAACAACTACAGTTAAAATAACATTAAATGATTTGTTGCCTTCCTTCTTTGCTTAATGAAATAGTAATAAAATACACAAAACCAAAAATTCTATATGTAAAATAAGCCAATGCCATATAGCTGAGCACTTGTTCTTGAGGGCTTCATAAAAATATTTTCTCTTCCTAGAGGGTACTGGGAACCAGCCCCAGACTCAGACAATTTAAGCATGTGTTCATATTAAAAAAAAAAAGAAAAAAGAAAAAATCCTCTTCAATGTTCAAGAACACTCTCAAAAGCACTTAACTCTATAAAAAGAAATCTTACTGAGAGAGTGAATACACCTGATTTATTTCAGGAAACTAAAAAATAACAAGAGTGCCACCTATCCTTCATTATGAATAACAGAACTTCCCAAGGGCTGACCGTGCTGTTAAAAATCCTGTATAATAAAACCTGACAGTTAAGAACATATAAAACTTCACTTGGGCAGAAACTCAGTTAAAAAATAAAACAGAAGGGAATGCTGCATGTAAAAGCAGGATGAAAACGAAACAGAGGAGGAAGATTTGAGGAAAAAAAACGCCAAAAAACAAACAACCAAAAATCAATCTGTTAGGTATCAAGGGCAAAAAGATTTAAAAATAAAGATTAAAAAATCTTTATCCAAAAGATTAAAACCCAACAAAACTAAACGCTTGCAGTCACATTTCGAGCTTCAGTAATGATTTTATAAAAATAGGTTTGCAGCTAACATGGAACTAGCAAGCTCAGTCTAAAAGAAGCTGCTGTACACAAGCACCAACTGCCACTTAACAGGCCAAAGGAAAGATTCTTCCAGTGCAGACAGACGGGAGCAGCAGAGCAGGGGCTGCTGGTGGGGTGGTTAATTCTCATTTTTTTTAAGATCATAGTGGATATCTGAGTAATACAGACAAGTAATCCAGGCACCTTTATCAGGAAAATGAGTAGAAACTATTAAAAGCTAGAAATAAACACATAGATAAAAACCTTTTATTGGGGAGGAAAGTCAGTTCTCCTTTTCTGTAAAGAGAAGCCATGCTTCACAAATCTGCTGCGTGCACGTGAGAGAGTCAGTTGGATCTGGATGTATTAACATCCAATAGATATTCATAAGCATTCGACAACACCTTCCACAAAGAGAGTCATATGAAAATTAAACCACTAAGAGATAACACAGAAGGTCTTTGCTTTTAGGAAAAATCTGGTTCAAGGCTGGGAATCAGAGCGGGAGTAAGTGCTGAGCTCTCCCACCAGCAGCAGGGCTGAGGCGGGAGAGCTCAGCTGAGACCGGGAGGTTCTGTGGATTCACACCCTGACTGGAAAAGGGAGTGGGCAGCAACGTGGCAAAGCCAAGTTATTTGTGCTAAAACGATGACAGCTAACCATGAAGAAGCACGGAAAGTCCTTGCAAGACTCTGTGACTTGACACCAAAGTGTCAGATGAATTTCAGTGCAGATGCCCACGACACAACGTGCATCTGACAAACAATTGTAACGCTATCACTCAAACAGACTATCCCTGCGCTAACCACTTCCACACATCTTGGGATGACTGTGGATAGTTGGCCTTACCTGGGCACCTTCCTTTATATTTTCACATGCAAAAGTTTAGGATGCAGCCAAACACAGGAGAAAGTAGTCATGTATGTACCTTTACATTAACATCATCACCTGTCAGTTGGATGGAAATCTCTTGACCGTGAAGCGGTATTTTTTAAATCGAGCCGACAGCCAATGCTGAGAGCTGAACAATCATCCACGCTAAATTTCCAAGAAGATTGAAGTTTGAGACATCAAGCACCAGCAAACATCACTTGTCAAGCACATCTTCTATGGAGGGATGATTTACAGGATAAACAAAATGCAGTGTCATGGTGGAAGGTAACGGAGATTAGGTCAAACCTGCCAGAATTCACAGTTTTAACCCCCCAAAGTACGACCCTTCTAACGCAAAGGTTGTACTGTAGGAAAAGGGTGGGGAGAACCCAAACAAGTATTGCAGCCTCTAATAAACAGGATGTGAACTCAAAAAAAGATTGGTATATATCAAGTTCCTCAGAAAAAGCTCCACAGGGAAGAGTCCCTAGAGATTGATTTATACAGAAAATAGAGAATGATAATTTATCTATTGATGAAGTTTTGCTCTAGTGGTTTACACACCATCAGCAAATTCCCTCGGTGTAATTACAGCTCTGTACTCAAGCAAGGACTACCTATTATTTCACTCTCATTCAGCTCTGTTTGGAATCACATCCAAGACATTTAAAATTGTTACAGCATTGAAAAAAAAAAATCTGCTGTCTATCCTCTCAGAGAAGTTTCAGAAGGATGCTATCAATAAGGATTGAAACAAATAAAAAAATGGTAGAAAAGCAGAAGTGTGACAAATATTTCCCATTACCATGTGCATATGGTTTCACTCAAAATAAATTTTTTTGCAAGAAATATGTTTATATAATACTATTAAGTTGTTTTATTACCAAACTGACTGTAAGTTTATAATGGGGCCATTTTGATGCAGGCATTGTAAAAATTTAAGCTGGAAGGAATAAAATTCAAATATATTTGGAAATAATGGAGGTAAAATCCTGGAGGAAAACTCCCTTAATATATTTAAGAGGGGGGAAAAAAAAAAAGGTGAAAAAACTCAAAGCTTTTTTTCTGAGCTCGTAAAGAATGAGCAGGGATCAGCCTCTGCCTCATACAAAGATGTGTGAAACAGATTCATAATTTGCTGCATTGTACAAAATTACTAAATCTGTGTTGAATAGGAGGGTCACTTATTGACCTTAATGTATCACATGCATTTAGAAGAGAGTTGCTTGGCCTTTTTCCTAGTCCATCGTGTACAAACATAACCACATGCATTTACACAAAAAACTCAACACAAGTGTGGTTTTCTTTAAAAAAAAAAAAAAGTAAAAACCAAACCAACCAAAAATTCCAACTGTTATTAGAGATAAGAATCAGAACTTCAGCAGCTTACAGGTGCATAAATTGTTAATCAGTTAGTGGCACTGGTTGCTGAGTGGGACTGCTATTAGTCAGTACCTTCTGCGTCAGGGAACACACACCCAAAAGACTGTTTGCTCAGCTACGCTGCTGTCAATATTACCAAAGCACTACTTGAGGAGCCAGCTGCAACAGTATTTTTAAGCAATTTTTAATTCAGCTTCATGCTTGGATGAAATAAACAATTTGAACAGAGAATTCTGTTGTAAATGGCAATTTTTTTTCTTGGCATTTACTTGCTTTTGGAACCTGGATTAGCCTTCATGCTTGGTGCAACTGAAGTGGAACTGATAATGTCATAAATAGTGCAGGAGTTTCTATGCAAGAACATTAATAGGAAATACATACACAAAGAAATGACCCAAACTCTGTGAGGTTAACATTACTCACTGCACCCCAAGGACAGAGTGAGAAAGGATATCAAATCACACTTCTCATTCTCAACTAGAGGCCTCTAACAAATCCCTAAGCTCCTGATGTACTGAAAGCTGGGAGCTACTTCCCATGGAGGAACAAAACCACGAATACCATAAAAGACCAGTTGTATCTTGCCTCTGAGAGTGGCAGCAGCTTATGACTCCTCCTGAATCTTCAGCTGCCCTGGAGAATGGCACTTCAAAGGTGTAGTCACTTGGGGGAAGACACCGTAGATGCTCACAGGACTTAAAAGGTCCTTCCTTGCATAGACAGGTAAAGGTGGTAAAGGTTGAAACTATGTGCATAAGCTGTTGTTTAATGAGCTGCCCTGAGCTGCTAATCCTACCTTGTACCATTGTAACTCTGGAATTTATGGCAACCAAGGAAAGAGCAGGTGAGAAAATAAGACAATGGCTCGATAGACAAGTACGTTCCTGCAGCTGGGAATCAGAGAAGGCACAATGGCACACCTACGCTCTTCAGGTTAGTGACACCAGTCTTTTGTCAAGCGAGAATCCTGCGTGTTTAAAGAAAAGTAAAAGAGAGAAAACGTTTGAGGAGGAAAAGCAGGTGCATGAACCCTCACAGCAAGCGTTCAGTGGTGGAAGAAAGTCAAGGACTTTCAGCACTGTCTTCTACCACAGGTAAATACAATCACAAGAACATCTTTTCTTATTTTCAGAGATCAAAAGCAAAAATATGAAATTAATGTAACAACGGGAAACAAATGGGACAAGCCAGTCAGATCCTATACGTGTATAATAATTTCAAAAATACCATGACTCGCCAAATTATGTAGCACTATGTTGGGGAGGGGCAGCACTTTTCTGCAGCACCATTGCTACCTGCAGCCTTCCAAGATAAAGGTGTGTTGCTAATTGCCGTCCTGTAATAGTAAGAAATAAAAATATTCTTTTCAGTATCAATATTTACTTCTAACATTAAATGTTCACTGTTTGCTTTCTGATTTGAAAATAACAAATGCAACACTTTCTGCTTCTTATCCATCCCTCAATTAATAGCACCAGAGCAGCTAAAGAGAAATGCTGCACTCTCCCCACATACGTAAGAACAAACAGGCACAGGGTTCAAAACTGCCAGTCTGCCTCCAGTTTCAGTCAAGTGACTTGGAAAGGACACTTGCAGGAGGGGAGCACCACTTGATTTGCTCTGTGGATTGCAGGAAGCGTCTCATACTGCTTCACCAGCACTTGGACAGCTCTGCAGCAGCCCTGAGGAGCACACTCCCTGAGAGCCAATTCAGCCCAAAGTCAGTCACTAGAGTCACGGCAGTTGTTGTGCCTTCCACAGGCCTTGTGATACCACCAGAGCTTAAGGCAGCACATTCTGGGCACCACAGCGGAAGCAGTCTGTGAATAAACATGATACATAAGAATTTAAAAGGTACTTGCAAAGCTTCATTCTGACCAAGACAGCTTCCTTAGTCTCCTGCTTCTTCACAGCCATTGCCATCTGCTCTGCAAAGGCCAACTCTGCAATCTGTTTTTCCCCTCAGACTATTACCCAAAGACACCAATAAAACAAAAACTACTCAGTAAGCTGCTGCAGATGGTTAAATGATGGCCTTACACAAAGCTCATCAGCCTGACTCGGGCATTGGAATCACCAATAACAATTTAGATACTTCATGTGAAATGCCATCCTATTCCCCACTCAGAGTTATCAATCTTCCAAACAGCCTTCCTAAGCCAAAATGAAATGGTCAGAAATAACGGGTTCATTTCTTTTCAATTAATTCAACCTGGCTTACAGGGAAAAAAGGCAAAATTTTATATACCTCTGAAACACAAAGACTGTTCCAGATTTCTAGTACTTGAAAGAGTCTATATACAAGTAATAATACTTGCACAAATGTGTCTTCCTTTAAAATTAGCACCTAAAATTAAAAAAGCAGCTTTTATGTCCTGCAGGATTTCCTTATCTGCTTAACTCCTCAAGGGTTTGCTATAAATGGTGCAAAGAAATCTAATACTGAAGCAAATGAAAAAATAACCCTCTTGACCTTGTTTCATGAGGAAAAGATTAAAAAAAGAAACATCCAAACACTGCCCATAAACCAGGAAGTTTTGTTTGGTGACCACTGTAGCTCACAGCTCCGATACCTCAAACACACCCACACGGTACAGAATTAGCCAACGCACATCTCATGGCAAAAATAGTCAATTTTTGCAACGACGGTGTGAAAGATTGTCATGTTGGCAAGTCCTTTCCAAACCCTGAAAAACCATAACCCAGCTCCACCCAGCTACTGCCCCCCCAACTGAGGCAGTAAAAGCATCAACACGAGGTTCTCGATTCCCTACCACAAGACGCAGAGAGGTGCTGTGCACACGGCTATCTGCATTTTCAGAGACTAGACATGAAGATACCCAAACCTGACTATCATAGAATCATAGAATGGTTAGGATTGGAAGGGACCTTAAAGCTCCTCCAGTCCCAACCCCCCTGCCAGCAGCAGGGACACCTTCCACTAGACCAGGTTGCTCAAAGCCTCATCCAGCCTGGCCTTCAACACTTCCAGGGAGGGGGCATCTACAACTTCCTTGGGCAACCTGTTCCAGTGTCTGACCACCCTCACAGTGAAGAATTTCTTCCTAATATCTAATCTAAACCTCCCCTCTTTCAGTTTAAACCCATTTCCTCTTGTTCTGTCATTAACTGGCAAAGATGAAGTTTATTTCAAGCTGGCACATGAAATATCCACTTGCTATGGCAACACCAGTCAAATACAGCACACAATTTCCCTCTCCTCCTTTTCCTTCCAGCTTCCTGGGAAATTGCAGCTACTTGGCCAACTCTCTGGGCATTGTGATTATACTGTTGACCATTTCAGTAGAGCTGAAGTAGAGGGTGAAGATGATACACCAGCTCAAGATGGTACAAACTGTGACTACCTGCTTTTTTAAGGTTTACATCGCTGTGACACAGCAGATGTTTTTCAAGTCTCTCACAGGCGACTCCAAAAGCAGTTCAAGGTCTCGCTAATTCTTTAAGTAACCCCATTTCTTTACAGAGTGAGTTTTGACTGTGAGTCGTCAGACCTACATTTCCCTGGAAAGGATGTAAACCTGGGAAGAAAATATGGAAAGGTCATGAATAAAGTCTTCTCTGGTGAGGGTACACAGACACAAAGCAGCCTCTTTCAGTTTAGCCAAAACCGAGATGAAACCATCTCTGGGAAACGTCCTCCCCAAGCAAGAACACCTCAACACCACAAGTGGCCCTGGAAACCAACATCTTCTGTTCACTGGCAATCTCCTTCCGTCATCTTTTATTGCTCATAATTCCAGATTGATATCAAAGTTTTGACCCAGAAAAGATTGATTTCACATAAGAGTGAAAGCTAGCAAGAGAAATAGCTCTTTCTAAATGATAGATCCACATTACACTCTAAAAATCCTTCTTTGGAAATAACAAACAGCTATAGCTACAGCCGGAGACATTGTATGGATTGTGTGAACACCACCCAAGTGCAGACAACTCAACAAGACAGGACAAATATCTAAAAGGACGATTAGACAATCACATGCTACTCCCCAATTTTCAATAAAATGATCATTTCCAAAGTATACATAAACTATTATTAATTCCTAACTTAAAGATTATGGAAATGCTTCAAGAAAACATGTCTAGTAAAACCACTTTGCTCTTCAATTAAAGCAATTAAACATTCTAGTACTCTGTGTCGCTGCTGTCCACAAGCAACTAAGGACTAAGCTTTGTTGGCAGAGCTGCATGGAAAAGCTTACAGACTTCACAGCTTACGTCCTGCTTAGCCAAATGCATTGCCAACAGCCTTGTACTGTCAACTCTGACCATCCAGAACCACGAGTCAGCCTCTGTCCTAACCCTAATACTCACCAGAATAACAGCATAAAACATTCCATACTATTCATCAGAACAGGGTCTTAAAATCATTGTTAAACTAATTTAATGCAAGAATTATTTTTTAATATGCTCTTAATTTTTCATCATCAAGGTCCTGGAGCATGATTTCTACCCTACAAATACAAGTATAGCTTATTTAAAAACAGAACAAAATTGACAATCCCATCTAATTGAACAATGACAGGAATAACCTTTATGGGAAAAAAAAAAAAAAGAAAAAAAGCAATGCTTAATTTGCTTATCAGAAAATCCAGTCATTCACCAAACATCTGAAAATGCAAAAATGTGTTGGGAATGATATGAAAAATCTGATCTCAACTGAAACCTAATGGCTTGTCTGCATTTTATTTTCTCTGCATCTTTTAAAAGAAAATTTAGACAGCTCTGCACTCATATCGAATCTAAATATAATTGCAATACATCACGTTAGATAATTCTCACAGGAGAGGTGACATATCAGTAGCAACCAGACCCTGATGTGGATTAGGATAATGGGAAAGACAGAGGAGGAAGAACATAGACCTCTCTTCTGCATAGCATTTTTCATGCACACTGTACATCAACACAATCAAACAACACAGTCACCTTGTTGAATAATGAATAACAAAATAAAAAGAAAATTAAGGAGCCGTAAGCAAGGGAGAAAAGATTCAAGCTGACATTTCAAATGAGAGGAAGTCACCGAGAGGTTCATAGTGACTGTTCCAGATGGCAGGAGCTATTTTGGCCAGACTACCTGGCTAGGACAGGAGCAGCAGTTAGGTATGCACAAGGGGACAGGAAGAAGGAAAGGAACAAAGGAAAAAAAAACAATCACTGAAAATAGGATTTTTACCCTGCAGGCCTCCTAATTCAGAACCTTGTGAGTAAGAGGAAGTTACAAAATAAAATAGTAACTCACTATGATCATTTAGGAGAAAGAAACCAATTACCACTCAAGATTATAGACAGAGAAATTCCTTTTGGCCACTGTATGGATTAATTATCTCTCCCGTGCCTGGCTTTCTACAAACATAATTAAATTGGCTATTTTTATTTTTTTTTTAGGAGCAAATCTTACATATGCTTTAGGCAACACAAAGCATCTCGCCATCTAACTGTATTCTTCATCTGTACTTGCCCCCATCAATCTCCCTTACAGTACTGAGAAGAAAGGAGAAGCCCTTCTATATAGATTCATTTTTTTTGTTTGCCTCAAGGTTCAATGCATATTCTAGCTGTCAAAAGTGATTTCCCTGCTCACTGAGCAAATAGTCTCAACAATGATTTTCTTTTTTATTTACTACTATTAGACAATGATTATACAGACACAGATAATAGAAATGCAGGCAGGTCAGAGTGCATTAAAGATTTATCTCTGGGCAGGAAGTCTCATTTCATTAAATATAAAAAGAAAGTTCATGTAAGTGGAACACAGGATTGCAGTGAGTTGGTTTTGGGACACGGGTGATGAAGTTGCATCTAAATTATGAAAAACACAGTAAAGGACAGTAAGAACCTCACATGACCCTAAGCCTGTTCATTATGTGAATATATCACTTTCAGAAGAGTATTGTTTCAAACAGTATACCAAAATATATCTTAATAAGACCTGAAACTGGATTTTTTTCTTATGCTCTGATGTCTGATAAAAACAAGTCATTTGTATTCTATTGCACTGGGTTCAACAGAAGAAACAAAACGCAAAGGAAGAAAAGGTAAAACAAGCACAGAATTATCCAAAGTAGGTTTTGCACATACAGTCATAATCTGGAAGGAACGTGCGAACAATATGCAATTACAAAAAGAACCCGATGGCTACGCTGACAATCAGAATCAGGAAAGGATCTTCCCAAGGACTGTATCTACAGACCTGAATTACAACGCTTCCAGGGGTCTCACCAACAGCCCACTCCTTTTACCTTGCTTGCTGCGACCCAAAAACCCAGCGACATGGACATCCTTTAAAGAGAAGGTAAAGCCTTGAGTAGCTCCGGTCAAAAGGCTGATGTACTGCTAAGAAGATCTTCTGCTTAGTAGAGCGATGGTGGTATGAAAGTGTATAGAACTCAAGACCTGGAATATTAAATTATCTAAACAGACAAGAAGGAAAGGATCACTTTCGAGGTGAAACTGAACCGGAGGTCAAGGGTATGCTATTCAAAACACCACAGCGAAGAACAGTCACCCTTTCTCTTTGGAATTTAACAACCACTGGCTTTCAGTAGGACTTAGGAACGTAACTGCTGGATACCTGGAGGTATTTAGGCCCAAATAAGCACCAACTACAATTTCAAAGTATTCCTAGATTTCTTATTCTAACCACCAGGTATCAGCAAAGAAGTTTAACATCTCAGCTAAACTGCACTACTCTCCTTGTCACATTGCAGGGTCTCCGCTGCACGAAACCCCCTTAACCCTGATATATTTTACAAATACCTAAGGGTACATGAAAGTTAATCAAGAATGGTACTTACAAAATGTCTAAAGCTTCTTTAAAATTACCACAGCATCTTAGCAGTTCTTTAAGTCAACTGCTAAATAGAATTAAAACTCGAGCAAGAATAAGATTCCAATAATGAGTATTTTCACAAAAAAAAAGGTTGAACAGAAAACTCAGAGATATTTCAGGCAACCCTTTACCTGTTCATTAAACACATGTGGAAAACAAAGTATCGGGACAGTTTACGAAAGTGAAAATGGAACAACACAAAACCAAACTTCAGCTTGTCAAGCCACAGACATATCACACATTTGAATACCATAACTAACTTACAAAATCCATTATATCATGCAATTTGGAAAATGTACAGGATGTCAAAAGATACCAATACATAGAAAATGGGGGGGGGGTTTTAATGGATATAAAAGAAATGCACAAAATACCATTCTGTCACTAATAAAACAATGGTGTAAACCAAGAAAGAAAAAAACACACATCAGCTATGTAAGATTGAACTATGGACAATACATAGCTATTGGCAGCGCATCAGGAATGTGAATACAAAAATACAGCTTTCTGCCTAAGTAAATAAAAATAATTCATAAATAAAAGCCTAAGTTTGTTGTTTTTTTTTTTTCCATTAAGCCATGTAATGGTGTTAAACAATTTTAAATTTAAAAAAAACCAACAAATCAGGTTTGTTAAGAGTCATAAATATCTGCGTTACAAAGTAATGAAAAATAACAAGGCTTCACATTTTTTCATTATTATTGAAAAGTGTTAGTGGACATTACAAAAGCAGGAAAAGTTGCTCCCCGACAGACAAAAGTAATTTGTCTAAAGATTACTTTACTTTAGTACTAAGATTACTAAAGAAATTAAAATCTGTAAAGAAAACAAGTTTTTGCAATTAAAGGCCAGCGTGTACTCTAGATACCATGTACAAGATAACAGGAAATCTGGAATAAGAAAAGTTATATGAGATTACAAGACAATATCCAAGCTTTCAATGCAAAAATAAGCACAATTCTGATTTCCAATATTGTCAAGATTATTGTATAAGGGATAGGGAAACTATAGACCTTTCATGGCTCTTGCTCCTTAGGATACAAAATATTCCGTACTATCATGACAGCAGTGATAGTTCAAATAAATTAAGTAAAAATAAGTTAAAAGTTCAGCCAGAGAAGAATGCCATTAATGACAGGCAGTTGAGAAGACACTATTCCTAAGGAAATATAAATTATGAATGTAGAATGGTTATACAACTTAAGAAGAGGAAAAAATCAAGAGAAAACCTCTGTAACTAGCTCGGCTAATGAAGCCCTCCTTGCTTCTCTGCTGTCTAATAATATACAAGATTAAAATGGAGTTTTCTTCACAAATTAGTGACATTTCGTAAGATCTTATTCCCAAGCAGCCTTTTGGTATTCAAGAGGGATCTTCAGTCTTTTTCTTAGGGCTTTTTTTTCCCTCAACCCGGTCATCTGTTTTCTCTGCTGGCAGGAACTCAATGTCTTTCTGTCTCTACCTGCCTGCCAAATAGACTAAAACTGGCCCAAGGATTCAAGAATTACTGAAGTGTGGGGAGAGAGAGGATGAATGCAAAGATACATCAACAGATTCCATCTGAATGCTTCCGAGGGTAACAAGTGCCAAATCCTTGCAGCTCCTCCTCAGTCATTTCATCTTCTCCCTTTGCGTTTTCTCCTCTCCTACCCCCAAGTCATCAGCACAGACTAAGGAATCTAGGTTTTGGGAATGAATCACCTCTCAACATTTCTCTTTATGAGATTCTTTTCTCTTTGGAAACTCAGCAAGAAATCATACATATGCAATAGAAATCTCAACAAACTAAATTTATTATAAGCCCAGAAAAGAGAATTAAAATAATTTATTCTTTCTAGCTAGACAAATACTTTGCACAAGTTAAAACCAAGCCATTTTCTTGTTATTAACAATGAGGACAAAGAAGGTAAACGGTCACAATGAACTCGTCAAGCCTTCACAGCACCTCATCGTGATGGAAGCTACCCTACTTTCCAAAGCAGTTTTCTTCAGACTCATCACTTTCTGCTAACAGATGGGAAGCTGAAGATAGAAAGAAGGATAGTTGATGCCTAGCACCAAAGGGAGGGGAAAAAAAAAGAAAAGTCTCAGCAGTGAGATCCTACAAATCTCTGCAGGATTCTTAAAAAAAAAAAAAAAAAAGAAAAATTAAAAATCAGCAACTGTCCTTGTCCTCAGAAAGTTGTCAGGGAGTGGGGAAAAGTGTTGAAGACAAAGGATTAAAGACTTTTGCAGGTGCTGCCAATGATGTAAATGCCTGAGCTGAGCTCTACCAGCCTCTGCTGTCCTGTGCTCTTCTGCTGTACTTGCTTCTACTTGCTCCTTTTCCTAATTGCCTATCAGTTCTAACATAAAAGCAGTAGTAAGAAAGCAGATTCTTCAGAAGTCTAACATAAAGAGTTCTATCATCAAAAAAGCTTCCTCGTCATCTGAGAATTGAAAAGTATGTTTCTCCTGTAAAACCCAAAACATTTAGACTGATCCTTAATCCGGAACAACTCTCTGGATGACGTTTTTCACCAAGTGGTCAGGACATCACCAACTCGGAGAGGTGCTGATGGCAAACTAGGATATAATTTTGCAGCAGCAAAGCAAACGCAGCCCTGCCAGTGCACACTGAAGTAGGCTCTCTGATGCAGACACAGGTTTTTATTTTGTCATCAAGAGCCGTACTTCCCTTGGAGTTGCAATGACATAGTAAAAATATCACTAGCTTTAAGTCATGTAATTTATTCTTTCCACCACAAAACAAATCACGAGTGCGATTGACACATGAGAGCATTTATCAGCAGTGCTACTAAAACAAACAAAATCACAGACACACAAAACCCCCAACAAAACAAGTTGAACTAAACATCTTTAAACTGGGCTACTTGCAATACTCAAAGGGAAAATAAATAAATAAAAGGACAAATTCAACAAGCTCACCTAGTGCTGGCAAGGACAAAGGCTAACATTTTTCTAGAATACTCTGTCATTATTTTCTAGATGACAAAGCAGACTGTGTGTATATTCACATGTGTCTGTGGATGCACGTGTGCCCTTTTTTATGTGGTTACATATAAATGTATAAAGATTTAGGAAATACTGTCACTGAAGCACTGAAAGCATTCACACCATCATAGCAATACCCAACTGTAAACTCAGACTGAAATGGAAACCAGGAAATTTGGGAATCATTCCTTAGTTTTACTGTCAGTGATTTATTTAATGAATTAAGTGAGTAGGAAGGGGCTGGTGTGCTCCCTCAGTGTCAACGTTCATGCTGTGGGTAACTCTGCAAGTCTTGCCCCAACTGTCATCACCTCGGGTGAGAAGGAATGCACAAAGGTATTTGCCCAATGCTGACTTTAGAGCAGTTCCACGGATCCTACAGCAGACAAATGGCATCTACAAATGAAATAATTCACTTTTTCTGTGTTTGTTTAGTCACAAAACGCCTTGAGGTCCTTAGCATAAGTAGATACGTATTCTTGGTATCTTCATGGAAGAGCTACAGATCTCATCTATCTGGACTTCTGTAAGGCCTCTGACACAGTCCCCCACAACATCCTTCTCTCTAAATTGGAGATACATGGATTGGATGGGTGACCTGTTCAGTGGATGAGGAACTGGTTAGATGGTTGCACCCAGAGAGTAGTGGTCAACACCTCAATGTCCAGATGGAGACTGGTGATGAGTGATATCCCTCTGGGGTCTGTATTAGGACCAGTACTGTTCAATATCTTCATCAATGACATAGTGGGACTGAGTGCACCCTCAGCAAGTTTACTGATGACACCAAGCCAAGTGGTGTGGTTGACATGCCTGAGGGATGGGATACCATCCAGAGGGACCTGGACAAGGTCAAGAAGTGGGCCCATGTGAACCGCATGAAATTCAACAAGGCCAAGTGCAGGGTCGTGCACCTGGGTCAGGGCAATTCCCTGCATGAATACAGGCTGGGGGATGAAGGCATTGAGAGCAGTCCTGAGGAGGACGACATGGGGGTACTGGTGGATGAGAAGCTGGACATGAGCCGGCAATGTGCGCTCACAGCCCAGAAGGCCAATAACCGTGTCCTGGGTTGCATCAAGAGAAGCATGGCCAGCTTCATTACCCCCACACAACAGGTAATGGTTTTAAACTAAAAGAGGGCTGATTTCGACTATATAGAAGGAAGAAATTTTTTACACTGAGGGTGGTGAAACCCTGGCCCAGGTTGCCCAGAGAGGTGGTAGAAGCCCCATCCCTGGAAACATTCAAGGTCAGGCTAGACAGGGCTCTGAGGAACCTTATGTGGTTGAAGATGTCCCTGCTCACTGCAGGGGGTTGGACTAGATGACCTTGAAAGGTCCCTTCCAACCCAAACCATGCTGTGATTCTAGGATTTATGTGGTTATCACCTTCACAGTTACAACCAGACTAGAAAGACTGCAATGAAGAGAAATATCATAGACATGTTTTAATATAAGTATCAAACTCAGCTTCTTCATCAAGAATCTGATATTAATGATGTTTGAGACCTGATGATCACGTTATGGTTATCCAGACTCCTAACTTGTGCAAATGAGGTTACACTGGCATTGTACTGCAAGAGATGGAATAGGATGGAACAATTTATTTCCCTTCAGTTCAAATTTCAAGAGCCAGCTGAGAGAATGTAGGGTTAAAAAATAATTGCACACATAATCCTTCAAGTCAAAAGCCTCAATTTCTGTTCTCTCTAGGAAAAAAAAAAAAAAGAGGTCATCATCAACAGAGTAGGATGGGAATCAGGGTGAGAACGTTTCTAAGGAGGTTTGCCTTTCACAGGGCAGGCACAGAATTGCAAGACTGCCTTTGAAACAGAAGTGTGAAGATAATCAAGCCTTTTAGGCTAAGAATTCTCAGGACATATATACACACATATAAAAAGCCCTGAAATAATCAAAGACATGCTTAATGAAAAGTATTAATGCTTCTACATGTTATTTCTGGACAAATACTAGGTGCTCAACAGAAAAACAGAATACACACTTACACATACCTGGAGTCATGCAAAACAAAAACCAGAAGTGTATCATAACTTTTTTCATATTCTAGAAGTCAGAATATTGTCAAATAATTTTAAGTGTGTCCTCTTCCTTTCAGGAATCTAACTTCACCCTCTGCAGACTGGAGAACCCTACATGAATTGGGATGAAATATGGGAAACAGAACATGAGTTGCCTCCTTAAGTGACAGGTGATGGTAGGAGATTTTATTTATTTTTTGCCCCATAATGTGACTATAAAAGAAACTGCTGTACAGCAAGATCTGTGCCAGGGGCATTAAGCACCATTTTCTCTTGGAATCATTGCAGTAGATCATGAGTTGAGACAAGCACTGACTGTACAAATCAAAAAGATATATTTATCTACTAACAGGGCAACAGATTAAATCGCCAATAATTACAGATAAAAAAATTAAGCAAAGACTAGTCTATAATGTAGTTTTGTGACCATCTATGTTGTTGAGAGTTACATTTGGTACCATCCTTATGAACTGTTCTGCACTATCATCATAAAATTTAAATGAGTTGATCCCATTTCCCTAAATTTTATGAATAGCCTTATATATGCCTTGATGTATGAGGTATGTGGTTATTTATTTGTCCTCCACTGTTCTGAAATGAATTTTCCTTGAATTCTCATTTCCTGGCTCAAGTCTAAAAGCAAGCAATACAAAGAGATCTTCCAAGGTGAACCTTGACTGTGAAATAGACAGAGGAGCCTTTAGTTCAGAGGACCCTCATTCAGAAACTACTACATGCAGCAGGGTGATGAAAATAGTAAAAAATTTCTGGACTGGTCTTCAACAAAATGATAAAAGATGAGACTCGGAATAAGCACTCCTCATAGTGAAGACTGCCCTCTCATCACAGATTTCCTATAATTCCTTCAAAAGTCTCTGATTTCTAATTGCAACTATCACAGAAGCTGATTACAATGATTTTGTGAGTGGCTGGAATATTCCCAGATGTTTTCAAATAAGTCAAGTTCACTTGACACACAACGAGCTGATTACAACAGAGATTATTAATGGAGAACTGAGTGGAGTCCGTAGCTGAATTATCAGGAGAAACGTCTGCAAACGCAAAAGCTACTTTACCTCTGCTTCTTTAACCTTCTGTGCCCTGGTCAGCCCAGCTCGATGGTGGGGCCCGGAGAGAGCCAGTGAACAGCACAGGCATAAACTCTGCACTCTGCTCAGCTGGAAGGAAGGCTGAACACTCTTCATCCTCATTACAAAAGCTAAGCAACTTCACAGTGAAGACGCATGACTTCCTTTTTTACTTAATGGGAATTTTAAAGTAAATTTACTCATTGTTGGCCATTCAAAACAAGTCCTAAAATTGAAGGTATTTCATGCTCCGTCGTTAAACAGAGGAATGGTCATGTATATGTATTTCTCCTCTTTCAAAAATACCCTCAATTCATGATAACTTTGAGCTGTTTGGAATAGTTACCAATGATCCAGTTCCAGCAGCAACATGATTAAGTTTACATAATTATTTCATATCAAAAAATGAGAAAAGCCTGAAGTATTTTCCTTTGATCCAAAAAGGATGCTTGAAATGCAGATTTTGTTTAATTTATGATTAAATGAAAACTGAATACCATTAAGAACTCAAGGTGGGAGTTGGAAGTTAAAGTTAACCTGAGTTACCAGCACAGTATGCACCAACATGAGATGACTTTACAGAAAGCTTGAGGAAATTTTACTAAAAAATATGAAAGGAGAATTTAAGTAATGAAAACAAAACCCCCCTCTTATTAACTAGCCTGCTATCTCCTATGTTACAATGCTTATTTTAAATGTTATTAAAACAGAGGTAGTTAGGTTGGCATTAAACTACAGGACATAAAAGCTGCTGCAATTTTCATTTGCATAGAAGTTTAATCACCATTTTCTCAGCAACTCATCTTCACACTTTGCAAGTGACCACAGCAAGCCTGCTTGATGTCCTATTAGGTAACATGCACCAAATACAACAGAAAGCAGTATGTCATAAAACATACCTAGAAATTTTCAGTTTTACTTGATATTTCATACATAACACAAATTTAATTTTTTGTGAAGAAAAGTAATAAGTGCAATCATTTTAAAATTGTATTGTTTGGTCCGAGTCCTTGAAGATGTGAAAGGAAGTGTAAGTTTCCATGGAAAATGTTCTATTAATGGAGCAGAAAAATAAATAATAAAAAAGATATCCTATGCAATAGACTTTTCAGCTACTAGTAGATGAAAAAATATTGCTGTCAAGGGACTAAAATAAGCATTAAATTTTGTAATAGTTTGAAACGTAGTAAATTTCACTACAATACCAAAATGCACGTTGCACTCAGGTACAGGAAACACATGACATGAAGGACATCCACAATCACATTAGAAAGACGTTGCAATTTATATACACAGTAATAAAAGTTCTTTTTCATGTACTTTATACAGAAGTTAGATATATGGAACTACTTTTCTTTTATGCAGCTTGGCACAAGTCACTCCCAAGAGTGGGAAAAATAGAGTAAAAGAGGATATTAGGAAGTGATGTTTATAGTTCTTGTAAGAAGCCTTTTCATTTTTCATGTAGCGACCCTTCATCATCAGAACAGGAGACAGAAACAAATTCATAACAACTTCCTTTTCTTAACTAAGTGAGAGTAATCAATACTATGGTATAATAACAATACTTTTTTCCATTCTTGACTTTTTATGTCCACTTATGGAGATTATAGTACAAATCATAAAAATATCCATCAGATTTGGCTGCTTTTCCTAGACTTTGAAATTTAGTTTTCTGGCTGGAAGGTGGATAAGTGTTTCACCTGGCAACGACACACTAAAAAGAAATCACAGCAAGCTTCCAGACTGGTATTTCTATAGCAATATCATCCACAACTGTATCTTCTTGAGTAATGGCTTGTCATAGAAAAAGTGATGTTAACGCCTGGAAACAGGCGGTTTTTGCCCATTTTTAGCCATGACTACATTGGATTTATATCTGCATGGTTCATAGCACTTAAATATATGTCTGTCTACTGACTTAAAGTGACTTTAATAGATTTACTGTCAACTAACATACCTGGATTTTACTTATTTTAATTATCAACTTCAAAACCAAACTATAACACAATAGCTGTTTAACCTGTCATAGCCTAAAAATAACAATAATTAAATGACATGTTTTCAGCTAGTCAGTAAATTACTTTATTTGTAGCCAGATGATGATTATACCAGCAGCTTTCACAATTCAAAACTCCTTTATATCCATTTCAGCACAGGAATGGAGGAGATTATTTCCAAGGTCTAGATAGCCTGAGTAGAAGCAGTCATGATTTCTTTAAAATGGAGAGCAGGTTTTACACTAAGCAATAACTTGTTAAAACTAATGGGCTTAAACTGAATGTTATACATTTATGTTTATATATTACATACTCTATCAGTTACATCTTCTTAGGAGCAAAGCTATTCTGTAACACAATGTAAAATAAAGCAAATAAAAATTTAATCCCAAACCATAATTTCTTTCATCACTATTTTGCACTTGTAGTTTTGTGATGGTCTAGTCAAACCATGAAAACTCGCACAGCTTTTAATAAAAGATGCAAAATTAGCATATTAGACTTGAGGCACAGAAATCATATTTTCGTGAAAGCATCGCTGAGCATCATATACACCATTTTTGCCCACACAAATATTCTAAATTCATCTTGTACTTAACAGTAAATTACATTGCAGAGCAGGTGGGGATGAGCATAAATACATATATGAGTTATGTCCAGCATAAAGCAGCTAAGGCAAATTCAGGAAGGCATACAAGCAAAGAAATCTTGGAGTCAAGACCCAAGTATGTGTTAATCTGCCATCATTATATACAGTCTCCTTCCAGGTGAAGCAGGTTATCCCATCTTAAAAATAAAGCGGACTCAGGTCCACACTTCCAAAGCTGTTATAGACCTAACAGTACTTGACAACTGAGAATTTACTGGTCCTAATTCTAGAAACTTCATACAGATAAGATCCAAGAAGACAAAGGTACTGTAACCCACCATGAGAATGCAAATGGGAACAGATGAAAATCTCAGCTTCATTTTAAGAAAATTAAAATTAATTAATTAGTCTACAGAATAAAAAAGCTGCAAACTTATTTCTCCTTGTTTTTGTTTCTTCTTCTTTCTTGGCTTTGTATATTTAAGACTCACAAAGAAGAAAAAAAGAAAAATGAAACAAAAATAAGAAAACCATACTCATTATTTGAAAAAAACCTCATTTTGAAGCCAATTTCATGATATTTGCAATCACACTTGCAATATGCATTTTCCATATCAGAACTACCAGCACGTGGATCTTAACACTACTACTGGTATGTGCAGGTACCTTCACAGAATATTTTCAAAAGACCATGTACTCATTTTGTCTGTTGCCTGAGGAGTGAGAAGATGAGACAGCAATGACAATTCCATTAGCAAAACCAAACTTCTCCCTGTGAAAACCTGTTCTTGTTCATTAAATAACCCGAATAACTTTAAAAAAAAAAAAGGTATAGACATCCATTAAATACTGTGGCTGCTATCAAAGCTGCTATACACAAGCTCATTTGCCAGTCCCCACTCAGGGAGATGGAAATGCAATTCCAGATGGAAGTGACAAAACACATTTTCTTACACTCACAAGAGTGGTGGCCAATCCATCTGGGCCAGCTTCCTTCCATTTCTGACTGGCAAGGACCTTTTCTATCTATAATTACTACTGGCAGCAGAAAGCTATCTCCTTCCATCCACTGCCTTTTGGATGACCAGCTAATTTTGTTCAAATATTCAGACCATAAAACTGAATCCCAAGTATCCCACATACTGCTTTATGTTCATTGTTGATACGCATGGATGTGGTTCCAGAAGAAAATAGCAATTTTTTGGTAAGTATCTATGGCTGAGTCATAAGGTGCTTGAAGAAAGAAAGAAGCTTTAGAGGGACTACTTCATCCTTACATCATCTTTTCTGTCAAGTATTTACACCAAAACAATGCTGCCATCATGTTAGTGTAAAAGGAAGACATTCAATGTGGGACATTAACATCATCACTGTTATAAGTATGCTTTAAAGATTTCAGCAGAAGTCTTTTCTGTGCTTACATTTATAGGAGCATTCTTTGGTCAGATATCTCCTTGAACTGAAATTTTAGATACATAAAACATCAAGACAACATCAAAACCATAAACATGATTACAGATTTAGAAATAGAGCTTAATCAGTGGTCCATTTAGTTCCACATTCTGGCTTCAACAGCGGCAGTACCAAATGCTTTGGAGAAAAAAATGCTGCAAATAAGAGAAGTCTGAAGTCTGGTAAAACCCATCTACATGGAAGGAAAGTTCCTCAAATGGATTTCTAGCTCTTCCTATAGAATATAAACATCTCAAACTTTAATTGCAGTATGCTTTCACATACAAATGGAATATATGTAGATTTTAAAAACTTTGAAAAGCAGCAATTTACTTTAGAGTAATGTAATTTTATTTAATTGCTTCTAATTAAAATTATTCTACAAATGTAAAACAAAAGTGTCTATTAATTATCTGCATAAACTAAATTTAGGTATCAATTGAGTTGCTTATTCACAGTATTTACTATAATTATTGCAATACTTTTGAAACTTTGAAGATTTAAAAGTTCTGGGACTTGATACCAAATAATGGTTTCTGTTGCATAAAGCAAAATAATCTTTCAAACTTCCAGTGCCTTTGTACTTTGAATGTGACTCACTAAATTTACATTTTGTGAAAGTACATGTAGGAGTAAAAGCACTTATGTATTATCAAGAAATATGACATTATAATCCCATGAAGTTACTACTTATAGAAAAAAATAAAACTGTTCCCATTCTCTTCCATGCCTGAGTGTAAAGTGAATACCTTCCATTAATTTTACCTTCTATTAACTTTATAAAGAAAAAGGACACAATATTTTTGCCTATATTTTTAACTTCACTTTTAACACTAAGTTTTAAAATCAGCCATGAACATAAAAAGTAGAAATGTTTTTCAATGAAAGTTAACTCATCTGAAAATGATTTTTGTATTTAAAACTATTCATCGATTTGTGTCAAATCTGACAAAAAAGATGTGGCCAAAATCGGGGTGGAAAATTAAACAAAAAAAATTAGAACATTCTGCAAACATCTGCATTATATAAATAGACCAAAAATAATAAGGCCAAAAAGGGTAATTTCTTTAATTTCTTCTCTTCATTTATCTTCCTTATCCTCTCTCCACTTTTTTACTTCCTAGTTTCTTGTGTGGTTCTTCAAACACAAAGAGACCAACAAAGCAAATGCAATATAGCATAAGTGTGCCATTTTGAGGTGAAATTTGCTAACTGAAAAGTAAAGTGATGACTAAATTCTACTTCTAAGACATTTTCTTCATGCAGATAAGCCATTTTGTTCTCCAAACTTTTAAATACTCAAAAAGCTACAGTCTATCACAAGGGAGAGTTATGCCTGATTTATTTCATTAACATATGGTTCAGCCACTCGATGTAGCTCACCCCACTAACACTTGAGCATGGATCTCTAACAATAAACAAACAGAGAATTGGGGGGAAAAATGCAGAACCATCAACTGCACGTGGGTGTAAACTGAACTGTGAATCCCTCAGCCACCGGTGTTCACAGCTGAACCGTGTAGGAGTGGTCACAAGCGTAAAGAGGTTACTTGTGGTTTTAATGTGTTTTGGGTTTTTTTCCCCCCTCATCTCTTTAGGAAGAGAAACCAAAGCAGTGCTCTGGAGCAGACATTACACTTTTTTTTTAATTCCAAACTCACTAAGTCTAAAACCAGGCTGTTAATTAAAAAAGGTAAGGGCAAAATACACTTTAATAAACAAATGTGTTACATGAATACAAAATGCAGAGGCAATATTTAAAAACTGGCCAAGATTAAAAGCAGGAATAATGAGTTACATGAGGAAAACAATTATTAAAGTGTCTGTTTTGAACATCTGAAAATGAAAACCTGGAAAATGTACTGTTTCAGGGAAAATTCTGTAGTGCAAGGAAGATACTTCCCAATGAAAATTAAAAGTTTTTTCTTAACTTCAGCAATTCACTAACAAATCATCATTAAAGTCCTGATCCCTGGAGCATCTTAGAAGCACTTTTGCAGCATTAATAGTAGGCCACTTAATTCCCTCGGTTGATTTCTGGTTTCTAATTAGGTTTTAATTCATGGTATAACTTAACCTCTCATTCAGGCAGCCTGTATTCTTAAGGAAATAGGAAGTTATCTTCCTAAACTAAACATTTTTACAGTGAAGAATGTTGTATTATGGTGTTTTTCCTGCTTGTTTACAATCTCCTTCAAATTATTCTGCAATAAATCAAAACATATATTATTAAAACATTCTAGTTTGCCCATATCTGTTTACTCTCCTCAGTTGGCAATGGCTTGATTTCAGAAATGTTTTATCCCTAAGGCAAGAGTGGGTAATGTTCCATCAATTACTATCTCAAGCCACATCAAAAGATCCTCTATACCAGGAACCTTGTCTTAAAACAGTCTTTAAGTGTTTCAACATCGAGCACTGAGTAAACTCCTCAGTCCACTGCTTACCACTAAAGAGACAAGGTATGGTTAATGGGCTTAGTGTCCTTATTGACTTCTCCTCGCTACGGATTGCTGCAGCTCTTCATCCTCTAAAGGTTTCTACAGGACAGCTTCTTCTATTGTCAAACTAAAACCAAACCAAACCAAACTCCCACAGAAATCTGCCGCTTTTTCATTATGATTCTTATTTCATTTTCTACTGCACCAGGCGTAAAGTTACTAGTCAGGTACATCTATTTCCAAAATCTCTCCTGCTATTAAACAGAATAGAACCTGAATTAGGGTGAGATCAGAGTTGGAATAGAGGAGAACTGGAGTAGAATGGACTTCCTGCCCAGCGCACCTCCACCTGCAGTGCAGCACACTCCTAGCTCTCCCTCGGTGAGTCTGGCACCAGCAGAAATCTGCCAAGGAGCAACTTTATCACTGGAGAAACATTTTGGGATCCTCCCAATTGCCTACACTGGGGAGAAGAGTAAGACACTGTGAAGTGTTACTCTTTTGGATTAAATGGAAGGCTGAGCTTATGCCTTATGCCCAGTCACGTTTCAGTTTAATTTGTTTTGTTCTAAATGTCAGCAAAATATATAGAGTCAAGCAAGAAAAACCTGCCAGAACTTTTCTCTCTGACTTAGAGCACTGCCTGGATGGGACCGACAGGTGATACAACAACACCCAGCTATTCCTTCTGAGCCACAGAGGTTACGAAGGATTGTTTCATTGCAGTGTTACCATCTTCAGCTGTACCAAACCTTCACATCAATGCAAGTTAAAAAAATCAATTGCCATTTTTTTCAGCTGATATTTTTCGAAAGAGCAGCACACATGGTTCATGCTAAGAGATATGCTGTTTTTCTTTAGTTTACTGATCTCATTATAAGCAAATATGATGGCAATCTAATTTTGTCTGCCACAAAATAAACAGCATATTCAATTTTCATCTAGCAAAAACCTCCTCTGGTTATAATTTGAGTTTAAACTTCTACAGTATGATCATTACCATAAACAATTTGCAATATGTCCAGAAAAAAAACTCCCCCCTTGTAATGTACCATTAGAAAACCCCAAAGAAATAAACAGTCGTCTCAGCTTTTCTTTTACTTTGCTTTCAAGGATTTTGAAAGACCAGCTCAAAAAGTATTCCTTCCAAATAAACAAAAGAGTTTAAACAAACCAAAGAATGCTTCCAGGTATTTTTCTTTCAAGCATACCTTAATAAATCTCTCTGAATAAAGAAAACTTAAAGGTAGATATACAGCGTCTTTGAGGATGATGAATTAGGGAAGGGCTCTAAGCATTGCAAAATTATACTCATGTTTCATTTCAATTGCTTTTGTTTACCTAATCATTAAAAAAACCAAACAAACCTTGACTTCTTCAGGAAAGAGAACAAAATGTTATTTTAAAATATGATAGAACAATTTCAGTCTAATAATACATGCTTAAATACTAAATATGTGGATAATGGGATTTGTATGAAATATTTAAGAAGCATTGCTCTTCTTCATTAAATTCAAGATAATCAGCACATTCTGCTGAAGATTCAATTAAAAAGCAATATTCTAAATTTATTACTCAGTTGTAAATATCAATTTAGTTTGAATGCAAAACAACATAAATCTGCTGTAAACATCTAAATCATTCTGGAAGAGAAAGTTTGCCTATACACCAACCCCAATAGCAACATAGAAAAAAAGCAACAGAAAAGCCACAACACTTCGATACTTCTCCAAAATCAAGAATATGTGGTGCAACATATCATGCCTTAACAAGCCAATTTAACTGACAAAAATTCTTTATATTCAAGAGGCAAAATGAAAAAATATAAAGTTATTTGTTTATCAAATGTTTTAAATGATTGCTTTAAAATCACATTAATTTTTTTATGCCACATGGAAGATGGGAAGGGTCTATCAGACCACAATACTGATGAAAATTTCCTAATCCAGCTTGACAGATAACCAAATAAACAGACTGACAGATAGACAGAAATTGCATATGCCTCATTTCCTTTAAAAAAACAGACTAAAAATAAGGTCTTACTAATAATTATCACTACATCTATAATAATGACTATTATAGCACCCACAAACTTCAACATGACATGCACTCACTAGAAAAACAATGAAACCAGAGAGCCTATCAACCTAGAGGGCAAAAAAACCCAAACCAACCAAAGGGAGATGAATCAAGTAAGAGCATCTGTCTCCTCCACTTTTATTAGTTGGTTAATGTCTTGCAGGTGTCCTGACTGTGCTGGAGCAGAGAGTTTCAACAGCATCAAGAAGCTCGTGGGGGTGAATTACCTCACCTGGATGAAGTGAATAAAAGAAGAAAGTAGAAAGATGGGGACAGCAAGGCAAGGAACGAAGACAATTTAAAACCTGACCAAGTTAGTTCTGGCTTTTCAAACCTAAGCCTAGCAGCTGCTCCAGAACTGCAGCCATGGGGGAACAGCCGGCGTTGAGCAAAGCTGGGGGAAGATGTTGTCCCAGGAAGGCTCTGCAGAGCAGCAAGTGATGGAAACTCAGAGCTCACAGCCTGCGAGACAGGACTATCGCTTCCAGATTCAAGGAGTGCCCTAAGCGGTCACAGGCTTGAGTTTAAGGTTTTCCTCTCCTCTCCCATAAGTTCCTGTTCATTATTTTCATATTTTCTATTTGGCATATAGGAACAGTGTAATACCGAGTTTGAACTAAATTTCTCCATGACTATAAAAATATTTTTGATTAAACAGGTGTCAGCAAAATTTTATGGAGTGAAAATTGAGTAACAGATGGTGAGGTCTGTGGAGTTCAAAGAGGTCGTATTTTATTAAAAAGGAAATCTGAGGAAAAGATGTATTTTGCTGGAAATAGCGATGCAATGTTTAAGCAAATGTAAACAGTAAGCTTTTTAAAAAAATAAATAATAGTTATTCATGCCATGAACCTCAGACCATTAAAAAAGGGATACTGAATACAGCTTTTCATCCATGACATCAAGATTCTCAAAGAAAAATAATATACTTCATGAAGGAGAAAAAACCCCAACTACCAAACCAAAAATAAAAATGCCCTTGATTAAGGACAAAATACATCCTCTGTGGGATACTTAAACTATTGTGAAAGCAAGTTTAGGAATACTTCACCATGGGATAATAAACAGTTATCCCAAACTTAGAATATTCTAAGTATTAAACAAATTCACAAACAATGGCATATACCCTACAGGAGAGGAGACTGAGAAGGATCGTAACTCCTGACTGCCATTCATGTGTCACCTCTTTTCCAACTTTACCACCAAGAATGGTAGAAAAACATCACCACCAGAGGAATATAGACCGAAAGTCAATGAAATAATAAGAATGGCATAAATATAATTATTATAGCATAGTATGATTTCTCTCCCTATTCTTATGGCTCTCGAGTCTTTTTTCAAAGTGAAATTTTTAACGTTTTGTTACATCACTGGGGGAAAAAAAAAACGAAAAGGCAAGCAGTAGTTTCAGATTCATGAACAGCCTCATTCTGCATCAAAGAGAAAGCTGGAGTGCCCCACGGAATAGCAGTCAGTGAGCTACTTTAGCATCCATGGGGAAAGACTTTGAGACCTCTGTTCCAGAGCACTTAACCACGTGGAAAAGAGCTACCTGTTCTCCAAATAACTCTTGTGCACACAGGTTAGTTCACAGTTGAGACAGCCTGTGATACCTATGCAACATTTCATTGGAGAGAAGCAGGGAGGAGCCAGAGAAGAGCTGACAGAGCCTGTACCAGCCACGCAGCGGAGCCTGCATCAGCACAACTTGGCTTTATCCTGCACAGTGCACTCTGATCTCCCCACCAAAATCCTGCTGGAAACCAGTTCTGGCTCTGATCTGCTCCTGTTCAGCACAGCTCCGAGTTTTGGTACTGTCTTGAACTAGCTTTAAGTACACATTGATGTTACCAGTAGTAAAATGGTCGCTAACACATTATTAGACAGATATTTTTGATCTTTCATCTTAATTTCTGAGTGACACCTTCTACCAGACACTTAAACTGTGCTGTCTGAATTCCCCATGTGTATAGTTATACAGAAATGTGGAAGCTGCTGTATCCCCACACTTTAGAAATGCCCCTTATTTTTCAGAATGTGGTACAACAAACAAGACTGTGAATCCAGAACCAGTGCTTCCAGTTAATCACCAGTAATATTTATCATTCATGAACTAAGATCATGTCTTATTAGTGGGTTTAGACCATGACACCAACAGCACAAGAAATGCACATTTGACTGCTAACACTGTACAATATACACATTCAGCTTATGCTGGACAGAGTGATAAAAGAATCAACTAATTCAACCCTGTAAAAAGCAAAGTATCCCCCTCAAGTGCTGTATCTCAGGCTGTTGTACAGGTACAAGCTATTCAGAGGCAATGTTTAGCTTTACACGTCATCCATCCTTCCTTCCTCCATACTACTGATTCATTTATCAGTCAAATCCAGGTATCTTATACTTGTCCAGAGAGACAAATGAAAACATTAAAAAGTTCTTGGATCCATGTTACTACAAAGTAATTTAGGTCATGGTTAGCAGAGCCCTGCAGCCTTCCCAAGGAAAAGCAGCGCTTGGATAACTGATCAGATTCGGGCATCTTGAAAGCACATACACGTTGTCGAAAATATTTTCATATTTTGTTGTCAAAAATATTTTAGACCTAGCAATTCTGTATTTCAAAAAGCACAAAAAAGAAACACTGGGGGGTGGCTTTAATTACTGCTATTTACAGGCTGCTTTTAGCAGTTTTCCATATCAGTTAAAACTGAAGTTGTATCTTATTTTCAGTGATTCAAAAATCCAGGCAAGTGACAGAAATTCATCAGATAAATGAGAGACTACCTTTCCAGAGATATAAAAGCTAATGCAGCTTACACATCTCAGGTATCATCTTTTAGAGCTATTCTTTATCTTCTGAAGGTAAACACAACAATCAATCTACAAAAATCCTGAAATAATTACCCAAATACCTTCTCTTTATCTTCAGCTGTTCAAGGATTCTATAGTTTTCAGAAGAACCCTTAAACACAGGACATTTGGGGGTTTTATATATTCAGTGTTAATGGTATGAAAATATCATTCCAAATTTTAAAAAGGGATTTCGAAAGCTTGACCCAAGCTGATAACCTTGGTTAAGATGTTCATTTCTGGATGTTTAAGATAAAATGGCTGAGGAATTATGAAGAGGAGAAACTTGTTTTACAGCAAGGAGAGGGCTTGTATTTTAAAGTTGTGATAAAATTCTCAAATATAAATACCCCAAGTTAATGTGCCAGGGTGTTCACTGTATATTTTTTAAAGGAAGGCTCATAGTGTACAAGTTAATTATAATATAAGAGTTGAGCTGATGGCACAAGGACTGATCACCAGTTCAAAATTTAAATGAATTCTGTACTTAAGCTCTACACAAGAGGCAGTTCAGTATTGGGAAATATCCTCAAGAAGGTCTCACTCTCATCAGTGCTGACGCTGAAAGAAGCATTCATAAAATTCTCTCTCTGGCATTTGAATCTGTCAGCCGTGCTTCTGTATTAACCTGTTAACCCCTGTGTTTTGGGTATTAACAGCAAAGAAAATACTTCACCTAGTGTAACTAACAGTCTTCTGGCATCGCGCAAGGGTATGCTCCGAGCAGGCCAGACTCGTTCAGTGAGTGGAGCTGGGTGAGCAAACAAGGGCAGGGGATTCACATCCAAAAAGAATTTTTGTAATTAGCTTTTATCTCACAAGGAGAAAGCTGCCATATAGGAGAAAGAATGAAAATCACTTTAAAGATCAGTGTATCATAGCACTGCTCTAAATTTTGAAAGTAGAAAACACACATTGCCTAATCATAGAATCACAGACTGGTTTGGGATGGAAGGGACCTTAAAGATCATCCAGTCCCAACCCCCCTGCCATCAGCAGGGACACCTTCCACTAGACCAGGTTGCTCAAAGCCTCATCCAGCCTGGTCTTCAACACTTCCAGGGAGGAGCATCCACAACTTCTCTGGGCAACCTGTTCCAGTGTCTCACCACCCTCACAGTGAAGAGCTTCTTCCTAATATCTAATCTAAACCTCCCCTCTTTCAGCTTAAACCCATTTCCCCTTGTTTTGTCATTAGTTGCCCTTATGAAAAGTCCTTTCCCAGCTTTCTTGTAGCCCCTTCAGGTACTGGAAGGCCGCTGTAAGATCTCCCCAGAGCCTTCTCTTCTCCAGGCTGAATCTGTATATTGTTTTTTTTTTTAGCTTTAGAGTAAGAAGTGTTAACTCTCATCCTTCCTCATTTTCTGACATGCTTTAGGATTCATTGTCAGTGTGGGAAAGGAAATGATTTGACCTCTTGAAGAGAAGGAAAAGGTAACTGTGAAGGTCGTGTCTGGAGAGAGATCACTTCTCCATATTTAATGTCAAAGTTATGGGGTCTTGGTCCAATCTGTCAGGGCCAAACCTGACAACTACCAGTGCAGTTTATTGTGAAATGATACAGAGAAAAAACATGTTTTCTGCAATCTTAGGGAACTTTCTTTCTACAGTGAAAGGTAGAAAAGTCCATCTAGAAATACAAGATCATTTGCAAATAGATTAAGAAAGAAAGAAATTTGTATTAATATGCATAACACTCCCAAAACTGAATGAACTTAGAAAGAAAAAGAACTTGCTAAAGCATCATTTTAAGTACACTTCAATGGCTAATTGTTATCACATCACAACCAAAAGTTTCTGAAGAGCTGCCAATTGAACACTTTCACTGACAAGTTATTGTTTAGATAAAATACTATGTCCACCCTGCACAATGTTTGCACTGGAAAGGACAGTACACTGAAGATACTATTCTCAGTCCATAATAATAATTACAAAAATTATGTGGGAGTTAAATCAGTCAATTATTAGAATTCAGTGTGGAAAAACTTTTGAATAACGAAAACTAAAAATGACTTTTTTTTTTCCTGGCTTGTACCAATACTATAGTTATTACTGAGTGTGTAGTAATATCTTCAACGAGAATTTATGCCATTTAGAACTACTGGTGTAACTACACTGGTGTAACTACACTGGTGCTAACAGAAGCGAGCGAACACGTTGTTGGGCACGACTGCATCACCTGGATACAGAAATTTAGGGCAGATCCCAGATATTTTCACAGAGAATGCTGTACACTTTTTCTTTTTTTTTTTTTAATATAGTTTAAAGGACAGTGCTCTGTGCATTGGGAATGTCAGTGGATTTCTGACAGGGGCACAGTGTTTGTGGTACTGCTCGTTACCATTGCTGACGCTCTCCAAGACACACATGTTACACCAAGGAAACTGTCTCACCAAATGCAGCTTTGCATTGAATGCTTCTTTAATGGAAGCTGAAAAACACACTGTTCAAGATGATGATTAAAAAAAGAAACCAAACAGTTAAGGTCTGTCTGATTAATTGCTCTACTTAGCTCATCTGATAAGCTCTCAGTCAGTTTTCCGTGCCTCCCTCATTGGCTTGATCTACTTTGTAAATTAATCTGATTATGAACACCTGCAACCAAAAGCCCCATCACTGCAGAAGTTATACCACTCTTATTTATCCACAGCATTTTTTAAAAGGTCAATTAAAAAAACCCCATCTTGCTACATAAAGCATTTCTGGGATACAAGGAAGGCACACAATCAGGGTCATATTCAGTAATACAGAAACCATTCCCTGCACTCTCCATGCTCTATTCAGTAATATAAACTGCATTCTTCAAGAGAGTTCTAATAAAAATTACATTACAGCAGACAAAAGATGACAAATGATTCAAAGTAATTGCAATCCCCAAACCACATTAATCAGATCAGCCATACATCAGAAGGTGACTAATAACACCAGGTTCGATTTAGAGTACCATGTGTATCTGAAAATACATTGGGGACTTGACAAAGAAAGCTCAGTATTTTTACAATATATTAGAAATGTGTAAACTGATAAAACTATTACAAAAAATTAACATCATCTATAGTGGACATATTTTAGATAACAAAGGATTAACTGTATTTACAAGCCTAGATGTATGATGTGCCCTTGATTCACAACTGATAAGCAATCCAATTATACTTGCATCAGTTCTTCGCACAGGACAGGATTCTTTGCAAATATAGTAGAAATACAAAAGTTGCATCGTGGGAATTTTGAAAGTATGAACTGTAAACTGATTTTCTTTTTAAAAACTAGCTGTGCTAATAGCTTTAATTGATCTCTCTGATTGCTATTCCACCCTGTTTTTTTTCTTGTGAATATAAATTAGAAACAAAAGGAAGCACGATTTTATCTGACTATGCAGATTGTTGACACTAGATCTGTAATTCCTTTTCACAAAGTATTTTGTGTGCAGAATTTTCAATACTCTGTTTTAATCATTATTTTCTCCCTCTCAAAACCATTAAGGAAAAATGGGACAGCATAAAATCAGTTTTTCCATCAAAATCAGAAAAGTTATAGTTCAGTTTATCTGGGTTTTTGTGCTAGCCTTGATAAAACATGTTTAAAAAACCCGGACTGACAACAATACTGTCAGACTTGCCTAACTCATACAAACAATTTGCGTTAGTAAAATTCAACTATAAATTCTTGAGCCCACGATGGTTTCTTGTATTTGTTGTAAAAAATATTTTAGCTAAGCGATGCCAAGCCTGAGGCCTTATGCAGTAATTGTGTAAAGCAAAATGATGAACCCCTGCTTCAGAGAAAACACCTACAAAGTTTGCAATGGATTACTGCTAGATGGACACTAAAATGAAAGACACTTTTATCATACCTCAGAGCACAAAATATTGGTCCAATATTTTAAAATATAAGAAAGTGAAATTAATAGAACCATTAACTGTCTTTCTAGGGCTCCCAGATTAATTAAATTGGGAGAGTCAGTGCCAAGATCCTCACAGCCTTTCCAAACCTCCAGCAAGGACCAGCATAATAGTAGAACTGCTCCAAATACCACTACATTGTACAGGAGACTACGGAGAAAACTCAGGCATTACGTGGAAAAGTTGCTAGAATGAGGGAAGAGTGTATGAAACAAACCAAAAACTGGAAATATATTAACTTTGGCACTAAAAGACCTGACAGATGTTAAGCTTTTGTTCTTGTATTAACTACTCCAGAGTGATGAGTAATTAAATGTAATATGCAACTGAGCAAGGGCTTGTCCTTGGTCACAATCTGCAAAGATGCACATCAACCCTTTCTGGTGGCTCTTCAAGACTCTGCAAGCCAAACTATTGCCATGGGTAAATGTGTTTAATAAGAAGCCAATGAATACACTAGGATTAAACATTTTTATTCAGGAAGCAGCAGTCCATTTATGAATGTGACTGGACTCTCAGAAATACCAAGAAGCAGCTTAACTGAGTATGTCTATTGATTACCTTGACAGTTTAATAAGGCAGGTTTTCAACGGCTGACTGAACTTAAGTGAACTAGGGAAGAAGATTAAAAGAGTGCGTGTCCCTTAAAAACCTTGGCCACTCCCCTGAGATGTCTAATCCCATCAGCTAGGGAAAGCTGTTCATTAACTTCTGGTCTCAGAGGTAGAGGTCACTGAGTAGCACAGACATCCTTTGGGAGGTAAGGGAGAACTTAAGAGGTAGAAAAAAAAACTTGGGGTGGAATCACATGTAAATTCAAGTTACTTCCAACAAAAAGCAAGAGGAACAATAATTAATTTAAAAATATGGATCAGTAAACCCAGAAATACAGAAGGTGTTTCCTACTTAACATCTCAAAAAAGAACAGAACATAGTTAGAAAGCATTTGATAAATGTGAGGCTTAATTCCAAAACCTGGTTTATTTTCATGTCATATAAAATAAAACAGGAAATTTGTTAATATTTGGAGGAGAAGGGGAACCAAAGAAACGTGTGCTGCTCTGGAGGAGCACAGGGGCTTATTTTGCCTATACAAAATGAGTTTATAAAATATATTTAACTGAGTTATTTTAAGAAATGCTAAAGAGCTGGCAGCCACGGAGAATTACTTAGCATAGATAAAATGCCTGAAGACACGCAGCCTGGACAAACTGGGATTTGCTGGACCCCAAGCTGGGCCTTTTGTGTTACTGTCTGACATCTTGTCATTTGGGGACCAGTTATGAATTAGGAAGCAACTGCATTACTTAAACTACAAAAATGTCCCTGTCCTGTGCTGTCTCTGAGGCCACTATCAGATTCTTCACAGATTTTTAAAACTGATTTTGCACTGGATGTTGAATAACACTGGAAACTTGTCACTAATTCAGTACAGAAGATAAAGACTAAATTCACATCAGTGTGTTTATGATAATTTAAAATGACTGATTGACAAAATAACCTAATATCCCCTGGAATGACAATGTGTACAACTTAACAAGATGAAATAAGGCTTACCATGAACATAGTGCACAGTGTGATGCAATCTTTGTGCCACAGCATGCAAGCCCTAGTAAAAATAAAGAAAAATACTTTCAATTTTGGAAATACAAATTATTACTAGATACAACAAATGTAAAATCAGATTTAAAAAAAAGTAGACCAACCCTTTAAAAGCATCTGGTTTCATTTAGATACAAATGAGTTTGTTGCACAATTCATAAAGTTAACCTCACGTCTTCAGTATTACTCCCTAATTGCAAACTTAATGAGCCTTAAAAAAAAAAATCTAACACACCTTCCAATATAACTGAAGCATTAAAAATCATCTAATTAAAAAAAATCAAAATAATAATACATGTAAAAGCTATTACACTTACTGCCATTTATAATTATTCTGTAGGAGCACTAAGGTCTATAAGTTCTAAAATAGAACTGGTAACCTTAATTTTTCTTAGAATCAAATATTTTGAAGGGGAAAAGGTCTAGTAAATAAATATACACACGAATCAGGGTATATGAAAGTTTTACTCATTACTTTTAGAGATGAAAACAAACATTTCTTCCAAGAATTATATCAAGACAAACATCTAGATATCTCTCTGGTTCACAAATCTAACTATAGGATTGCTAAATATTCAACAAAGCATCTATTTAAAAACCTTCTGGAGATGATTTTAAGTAAGCAGAGACATAACACTGTGTTTGTATCATATATGTCAAGATACTACTTGATAGGCATAGAGTCTTCTTACATCCCATCTGACCACTAGTCAGATAAGAGTCTCACTAAGCTGTGAGACTTCTGCAGTTCCAGAGCAATGACAGCTTTCTGAGAGTTTCAGAATACATACATTCAATATCCATTCCCCTTTCAACTTCTCCAAGTGGAACGTAACAAAGTGCTACACAAACTGAATGTACATTATGCTCTTAACAGTCTCAAAGCAATTCTTTGAATCTCTGAGTTCCACTGTGAACACTGCACACCTGTTCAGGTCAGAAATTAAATAATACAGCTTATTTAAGAGTCACGGCTAAGCTAGGTAGGTGGCACACCATAAAGGAAATAGAAATCTGGTTAAAAAAAAAATGCTAACAGAATGAAACTGCTACAAGTAATCAAAATATCTTTCCTTCATCCTATGCTAACAGAAGCACTTGCAGTAGTTCCAATTCAAACACCGAGCTCCACTACCTTGGCTACCAACATCTTTTCCACATTTATTCTGAAGATTTCCCATTATGGAAATACAGGTAAATGGTTGAAAACTAGAGCTCTGTAATTTGGAATTGTGCACAATACTGGAGCTAAGCAAAAGCACTCCACCTTCTCCATAAACCAGCAGGGCAATCCACGCATCAGACACCATCCCAGGCAATTTACAGGTAACTCCAAGGACCAAACTAACTGCAAACAGGGAGACATATTAGGGGAAAATATCTAAACACAACAGCATTCACATACAACAAGTCAAAGCAACTTTCACAGCAGAGATGACGATAATGATGCAAAGTAACTGAAACGAGTACGAGGGGGGACACCCGGCACTGGACTGGAAGCAGCACAGATACAGTCACAGTGATAGGAATATTTAGCCCAGTTCTGTCTACACCACAGTTCCCAGTGCTTACTACTGGAGGTTTAGGTTGCAAAAACTGTCTCTCTGCCCATCAGTACCAGTATATCATTAAACCTCTAACCTTCCTTTGCTTCATCAGTAAAGTACTTCCACTTCTAGCAGACAGGTTTGTAGTATAAATTCAGAAGATAACTTAAAAGTGCACAAATAAGAGGGTGATAAATTCAAATAAATGTCTAATCAGCATTCTCAATATTATTTCCCTGACTCTATAATAAAGACTCAACATTTTTCACACTGGGAAAGATAATAAAACCATAGTCTAGGATTATAAACCTAAGTCCCAGAGTAATCAATGCTACTTTTAAAATGCTTTGCTGCTCTGATCAGGGATTACTTAGGGCTCCATCAGATCAATATTTCTTTATGCTTTCATCTGGCATTCCCAGAGTTTTGGAATATTATAGTCATTAAAGGTACTGCATATTGCTGTAAAATTCCCTGTAAAACAGTTTGATCTGAGAAACCCAGCCACTGATTTTTTTTTTTAATTTTTTTTAAATAGATTCACACAAAATTTACTGTTAAATAAAAACCTTTGTGCTTCATTTGTTTCCCTAAATAGCTTAAACCCTTGCTGGAGTGGAAATTCAGTATGCCTGCAATCATTCATTTGCTACAGCTGGCTGAAAATATGAATAACCATACAGAAATTGTTAACCAAAGAACCTGCTAGAGAGAAAAGTAGTTTATTGATTTTTAAGACTCTTTTTGATGAGGGAAGGGTTTCATCTTCCCAGGTCAAATTGAAGACTATAAATAAATTGATGTGAGTTCCCATTTATTAAATATGCTAAAAATTTGGAAGAGTCAGAGGTGGCAACAGCAGACTCTTCATTGATAAATCAGTTTTTTATGAGAAAGAAAATAGATTCTGTTTGGGGTACAAGGGCACAAGAGAAATTTGATTTAAGTATTAAAGGATTCTTCTAAACGGGAAGGGGAGAGAAAGAAAAGGTTCTTTTGTCCCTCTTTCAATCAGCTTTGGAATGCTTACCAAATGCCTTGAGAACTTTTTTAAAATTACTTTATTTTTAGAAAAAAAAAAAAAATCCCCAAAACCCCCAAACCAAACCACAGATACTTCTCTCTGTATTTTAGGCTGTTTAAGTAGCTTTACAATGCAAGTCGTGGCAGTTCCAATCTACTCCAGCCTACTCCAAGAACTGGACCTACCAGATGTTTCCACACAAGCAGAATGAATCAATACTTCTTGCAAGAGCAGAACTACAAGGGCCCTAAGTTTAATCAACTAACCTGAGGATGATTAAAGACTGGTTGTAGATACTCAGAGATATAACAGTTGCAGACTTACTGATGCCAAGTGAAACCAATAAAATATTGTATGGTGACTTCTTAAAAGACTCGGCACATTTGCTATGCATGCAGCCCTAACCTCACCTCAGTATTTTCATCCTACTGCACTCCTTGTATGGTTTTTTGTTTGGTGGGATCTTGTTTTTTAAATGTTGGTGAATGCTCAGGCAAACAAAGAAGGTCTGAAACTATTTTACTGTCTCTTAAACTCTCCTGTAATGTTGCAGTTAAATGCATTTTATAACTTGATCTTAGAGATTATTTTGTACTGCTAAAATTGTATCATTTATCCAGTATTCTATGGCAACTTAGGAATAGCACCCAACAGGTTTATTTTTAGTAGGTGTACCTCATTCACACATTTGTAGTGCTGCACTGCACGGGGATCACTGATCTATATGCATGACTGCAGCGATAAGATCTGGCAACATTCTTTAAAAACTGTTTAAACTGTTCTAGTTGTGTGCTTCAAGCAACATACAACTATTCCAACACCTAAAAAGAGCTTTTCCAGTTGCAGTATTTTCCACTACTCAATATGTGCACCCCTGCCATCTGATAGTTAAGATTTTCCATTATTTCCTTTATTTGATTTACTCCTTTACAGCCAATGGACAAAACGCGTACATCTAGTTCACAAAAGATAGCTTAAATGTAATTTGCAAAGGCTATAATGAGAGATTCTTATTTTAATGCACAAATCCATGAGGGTCTGGCTGAAAAATATGGTGTCCATCATTACATATTTATATAAACATAGAGAACGATGTCTGTAAAGACAAAAACTTTAACAGAACTGGAAAGATTACATCAGTATTTGGCATGACACTGAACAACACCAAAACTTATACTGTAGCTTAGACAGATCAAAGTTGCTTTGTATTTTTCAATTTATAACAAATTCCAGTAAGATACGTTCACTGCAGTGTCACTACATTTCTTTCCACTTTATCTCTAAATGTCCTAGAACGCTGCTGCTATACAGTAACAGCTCTGAAGATAAACAAAACACATTGAATTTGTTAAAGTTATCATGGGCGTTACTTTGAATCAAGCATAATGTTTTATATTAACACAAGTTAATGTAAAAAGGCAGAGCTTTGGGTGGAGCAGGGACAAACAGTCAGGTGTAGGAGGAAAGGCAACCTGCTGGCCAGTGCACCACACCAAACTCCACACCATTTGGCTCCTGCATCCCACGTCCAAGTTTACTAATATTTGAACACTGAATGAATGAAACTCTAGACCAGATAAAGCAACATGCTATTTTTCTGAAGTGAGCACTCTAGTGTGTGACATACACAGCATGAGGGCTGTGGAATTAGCAAAATTCCATCATGAACTATGCACCTGCAGTTTAAGCTGGTAGAGAAATGAAATCACAACATTTGCAACTCAGGAAAGACAAACTACACTGAGACTTGGAAAATACATTACCATGGAAAGAGGAGAAATTACTTCTTTCTTTAACTAAATAGTTATTGTGAAGGGTTTTGTCTTCCACTACCACCCCCCTGCAATCGTGGTATAGACCTCTACTACACCTTCAATTGTTGCCACCTTCCATAAATGTAGTATTATGCCAAGTTTAGCTTACAATGTGAAATGTATCTCATCCTTCTTATAATTCCCAGGGATTTCAGTGTAAGTAATTATAGCATCACAAAACAAAACTGACAGCCTATGTGTTAGCTCAGTATGTCAAAAAGACAGGCAGTAAAGCCTCTCAGTGGCTGTGGTACATCTGCTGTCACCTCTCATCAGATGACGAACTGAAAAAGCGGCAAGTGACGGGTTTCCTTGTTCTATTATATGAGTCAAGGGCGTTGTTCCAAAGAGGTTGTTCTGTCACTCAGACAAGACCTACCTAGAAACGTGAGCTGGAAACGTTGCCCCAGAGCAGTCATATATTTTCAAACATGCAAACCTGGTGCTTCCTTTATCAAAAGGACTGATATTAAAATCAAAGTGAAATTCCAGCCATCTTGAGTCACTCTCAAAGCTAGAAGAGAGTTGTGGGCACCAGGCAGACAACACTGCTTCTCTTCTTGGTCATGAAAGTTATAGATGCATTAATTAAAATAATCCCATTCATTTTACTTGGAGATCTGGGATCACTGGTGCCCTCACAGACACTTCATTTCATTAGTGACCTAAGCTGTTAGGAATGAGAAGACAGCAGAGCTGATCATAAAAGTGTTAGTGCACAATGTCAACACCACGTCTGGAAGCGACTACACCGTAGTGTTACCAAAGAGTCTTGGTTGAGACTTCACAATACACTGAGCACTTCTTGGGGGATGTTTTGTCAATGGAAACGCTGCTCCGGTGGAGCGAAGTGTTGGGTTGTGGTTTTAGTTTGGGGGGTTCCCCCTTTCCCCCCTTTCTTTTTTCTTTATTCTTTACCTTGTCTTTATTTTATAGACGCAGAGTTAGAATGATAAAAAAAGGATTTAACACCTAAGAAACAAATACTGACTTCAATCCACAATATATCTATATATGCATCTCATGCAATGACTATATGGTAATTTAAGGCAACAAATATGAATGGACAACTGTACCTGAATCATACAATAGATACAGATAAATTCGATGTTAAAATTTTATTAGATACAGTTGTGCAGTTAGTTGTTGACCTATATAGTACTTGTATGGTCACTGGTTTAAGACATTAATCTGTATTACCTATTTTATTCAAAGGCCATCTATTGTGGATTTAAAACAGGAAAAAGAAATCATGTAAGGGTCTTAAGTAGCATCCTTCTTTGTTCCCCTGAGGTATTCAGTTTTAAATAAATAATGAAACAGGTATTTAAGATTTTAAGTGCTGGAATCAAAGCCATATATTTCAAAAGATTCAAGGTTATGTCTGCCCTTCATTTGCCTCAAAATTATTCATATCCAAAGAGGCTGAACTTCTGTTCTTCTGAAATTGTTTTGGTTATAAGAACATTCAGTAGCTCAAAAGACACAGCACCATCTTTACCACAGACATATTAGACATATTTTCTAAATATCCCATTTTATTACTAACAAATGGGGCTGGATTTGTAGCAGAACTTGAACTATTTTGAAGAAAACAAAACATATATGACTCAGCTTATGTGCAAACTCCTTCACTGTTTGTATTCACCAGCACTTCATAAATTAGAGTTATTACCAATTCCTTTAATAATTTGTCTGATTCTAGAAGATTACCTAGGCTAGAAGAATCCTCAGTTAATAACAACTATCTGTTACTCTAGAGCTTTACAGCTCTATTCCAGAGAGATACTAGATTGTTTTCTCCCAGAGATCAGTGCAGTAATCCAGTAACACTTCTAGACAGTTTAAGGCTGTACACCCTACAAAAAAAAGTTCAAAAAGGAGTAAGATTCATCTCTTATAAAGTCTCCAAAAACATAATTCATGTTTGAAAAGTATTTTTTTATTATTAGAAAAAAATGTATTTTCTTATTCCTGAAAGTACAAGCCAAGGACTAATGAAATGCTGCTTTTCAGGCATTCCCAGCTAGAAATCACACATTTCTTAGGCGTGGAAGGCTTCTGGGCTACTTACAGTGTAGCCCGTGGGCAGAGCTGGCGTTCAGCCGGCAAACAGCACAGGAGCCAGCTCCTGCATGGCCAACTGCACCCAAAAAGGGAATCGGATGGAACCAGTACCATCCAGCTCTGCTGGAAGGCGTCCTTCCGCTGTGCCAGCACCGACACATTCGCACTGCAGGTCTCACCACGGGAAATCAAACCTGCTATCAACTATGTGCCAAAAGGAGCGGGGGGGGAGATGAATTTGTAAACATTTTGGGGGAAGAAGTGACATGACCACTGGCTACCATGGCTACAAATAAGACAGGAGTATTTGCAACAGACATAAACCAAAATCCACACGGATTACAAGCGCATTCATTGTGCACCGCAGTATGTAACAGCAATGCCTCCAAGCCTCCTGCACGTCCGCAGAAGCTGTCAACGGGGGACAAGCAGAACCTCAGAGCAAGCAACCTGATTTAGCAAAAAAAAAATACAAGTTATTCACTTATCTCAACAAATGACAGGTCTAATGAACACAGCCACTCAACACGTATTTTCTTTTAGCAAGCATTTTCAAACAAAACCAGTTGGGGGAAAGAAGAGTCCACCATTCTCCCTCAGTAGTCTTCAACTCATCAGCTGGTAATGGTTCTACAATCCCAGCCTTGTGGATAGGCCACTCCTTTGTATCATCTCATTTATACTTTTTCAACATCTTTCCATAAAACAGAAGTACCATGCCCAAGTCCAAATACTCTTTCCGCTGCAGTCATTATTCAACAGCACATATTCCTCCCTACTGACTTTGTGTCCCGCTTGCCATTGGTGCTTTCCAGCTTCACTTCTCTCACTGTGTTTGAACAGTTCTCCTTAAAAATAGCCCCTTTCTCTCCTTTCTACTTTCTTAATGTATATAAATGTACAACAAGAATTTTAAAAACCATCTAACAAGACAGTGTACCAATTTCTCATTAGAAATCTCTGCATCAGCTCTGGGAACCTCAGCCTCCCTTCTGTGATTTTGTTAAAAAAAATCTAAAAGAAAAATAAAAATCCACCTAAGTGGTCAAGGAATCATTGAAGTATTTACTGTATAGATGTATTTTTTTTAATTTATTCCTGAAGAAACATTTTTAAAGACTCTGTTCCATTACAGAGGATTTAACACAGTGGTATTACATAAGCAGTTCAACAGCTTCCCCCACCATATACTTTTCTCTGCATGTAAATTTTTTTGGAAGTTATTTCTAAGGTAATAACTCGATATCAAAAGTTTAATTTCAGAGTGTGACAGATGACAAATATCTTCTTCCTATTTAAGTGCTCCCCCCACAGTGCTATTCTAGTCCATGCAGAATATAAATGACCAACTGAAGAAAAAAGAAAAAAAAGGAGAGGATTATGAAGTATTTTCATAGTAATCTAGTCAAAAGTATTTTTCAAGGTTAATTAAAATCTACATTTAAGACAGAATTAATACAAGGGGGAAAGAAGTTGCATCCCCAAATTATGCTGATTAAAGTACATTTCAAGAGCTTCAAAGATTTGCTTAGCAATACCTCACTCTTGTCCCTTCTCAAGGAAAAAAATAGGCATTTACATGTTATGCCAGCCACATTTATTGTAAATGCATTCATGACACTGCAACAATGGAACGCTGCCAGACTGCTGCATGTGTACAGAAAGGACTCATTTCTACAGCCACCTTTTCCTATAAAGGACCACAATAAGTTTAACACAGCAGTTCAGTGTGTGCTTAAACGCTGAACTCGGGCATATCACAACAGCTCACGGTACTGCAAGCCTTCATGGAAGAAAGATAAATCAACCTTCATTTTAAAGCCACCAAACCGTCTAGCAAGACCATTAACCTTTTTAGTAATGCAAAGAAGAAAGGTTTAATCTGCTGCTGCACATGCTGTTAGAGCAGATGTTCACAAGGACATCGGTGGTTCTGACCGCCTCACAGGACAGGCTATGCTTTTAGTGAAATTTTATCACACTATTACTTTTTCAAATATTACAGGATAACAAAAACTTTGCCTTTTGTGCTTCCTTCTGCTTCTTTTTTACCTGAACACCACTGGGAAGATTCTCAGCTGATGTGCACAGCAAAATAACTTCATTCCATTTGAGAGAATCTCTCTCAACCACTAGAGAAAACTGTGCACACACTTTAAGTCAGCCCTCAGAAGAAAAAGGGCTGTAATTCTGTTCTCATTTACTTTTGCTGGCTAGTGGAGCATGTATCCTGCTGGATAAAGGTCAGATCCATAGTCAAGGCCTGCCAAGGGATAACCTGCAGCTCAGCTAAAGATCTGCTCACAGGAGATGGCAATAAAACACTGAAATTACAGCAGTTTGCCAGGCAGGCAGATCCTAACCGTAAGCATCTTACTGTGAATTTAGAAAACCAGAAGCACCCCTACCAATTCACACAACACTAACACACCTTTTTTTTATCTTATTCATAGATGTTGTTTGAGGGCAGGGTACAAGTGTCTGTCGGCTGGGCTCAGTGCGGCACTAAGGGAAGATGTGAGCTCCAGTCCCAGTAACAGCACAGACACGCTTCTGTAGTGCTGGTGCAGGGTAACTTACACTCCGTAACAAAACTGGTTATCACTGGTTCTGAAGGCAGCTCTACTCAGCATCCCACTTGCACTGTGGACGTAAGGGGGGATTTTCACAGCAGGTTTATTCATCAAATTCAGATGCCTGCCTGGACCAAAAGTTTAGGATCACTGGAGGAGTGATTTTTTAAAAAGAGTTCCTAGAAAGTAATGTGACCACCCATTATGTGTATCTGAACATTCCCGATTTGTGAAAGGATTGACACCTCCCCGTTCACTCAACTGTTTTTCTGACAAAGTTTTACCTGCAGATTAATTTATTTTCTCTGTTAAGGTCTTCAAAGCACCAGAGAAGTATGGTGACAACATGTCTAAGATTGTTTACACAAAGATTCTTCCAGCATTTTCTTTAAGTGCTGCGTAGTTGCCATCACTGGTTTTCCCATCACTTACAGTAACTGTACATATAATTATTCATTACAAATTGTTATTAATTATACATGCTACAACTTGAACAACTGCAAGGTTATCTCGCCACTGTAGTCCCAATACCACACACCACTCTTACAGCAGTTTAAAGCAAAACAAAACAAAGGGAAGTAAAAAGAAATACAGGCTACCAGAAGATTTGCACCAACTGCTGTCCAGAGGCATCATGAAACACTGAGCATTATAAAGACTGCTGATATATTAGAACTCTTTCAGAAATAAAAGGATGAAGAAATGAATCTCGGATATATCCCCAGCTCATCACAGTGGTCTGTAGATAACACATTCCTCTGGCCAAAGGAGCATTCTCATTCTGTTCCACATTGTAAATACAGTGAAGAATACACACAGATGCAGCTCCAACACAGCTTTCAATTGTGTGCTGGCTGACTGTGACCCCTCTAGTTCAAGGAGAAAAAAGAATGTCCCCTCTTTGAAGGGAACAAGCTTTGCTTCTGCAGCATATCAAATTGATTATTAACAAGTTTATAAGTGGATATATACTTGTTCAGGAAAGTGAACAAATATTACAGGTGAAGCCTATGAAGCAGAGAAAAAGGCTGTCAAATTGTCTAACAACAATCTCACAGTTCCTGCAGTTAGTAGGATTTAACCACCCTCCTTAACATTTGTTGTTTGCTGTTTTCTCTCTGTCTAAAGAAAGAATTCCAGAGTTTTCTTGATACAGATCAGAAAAACAATGCAGATAAAAGGAAATAAACCTGATTAATCATCTCAATCCCCAACTAAAAGCAGAATATTTAGGTATCATCTTTCCTTTCTTTTTTTCCTTCCCTTCTTTTTTCTGCCCCGATGTTACCAATAAAAAATTTTGGTCAGGACAGACTGAAAACTGCTTGATAAAGTTCCAAAGTAGCATATGCAGAATTATTCTCAAATTATTTCTGATCTAATTTGAAGCAGCGATTCTTACAAAGAACAGGATTATAATCCTGACAAACTGGTATTTGCTATTGTAGAAAGATACAAAAAAATTGCAGAAGATTAGATATTTCTGAATCCTTCCTCTGATCTTGCAACTTCTATAGCTTCTTTACAGCAGCAGTTTTCTCAGTAACAACAACAATAATAAACGTGGTGGTTCTGGAGTATGTGAATAATGATGGGACCGTAATGACAATGTGCAAGAAATCTGTACCTCCTCATACCAAGACATTACGTAAAGCAAGAAGCATCTGACACAGATTTCTCTGTAAATTCATCTGTTGGCTTTTTATGCAAGACATGTTATGTTTTGCCTCTTTATTAATGCCTATGACTCAAAAGCAGCAACCAATTAAATTTTCTTTGATTAATTAAAATACAGAAATTACTTCCATAGCACATACAGAAGTGGTTCAAGATGAATTCTTTTGATTATAAAGCAGGCAACAGGACATTTTATCAATTAAAATGTAACGATGAGATGCCAGTGAAAATTTTTCTTGTAGCTGACAGTTAACTACATGCCTAAACTCTTCTTTTCACCATCTGTGGCTGCACTTTTGACAGAACGCTTACAAGAGCTGTTTGGAGGAACATTGTTTTGTTACCAATATTTCAAGGTGATGACGAGGACTATTCCCTGCATTGCAGGAATATTGTTTTGTTAGCAGTATTTCAACGTGCCTATAGGACTATTCCCTACAAGCTCTTCATAAAAGGATTCACTGGAGCAAAACACCAAATACTCTTTATAAAAACCAGGTTATTATAATCTCTCTTCTATTAAAAGCAAAACAGTGGTCTTTCAGCAAAGCCTGAAAGAAAAGTAGTAAGTATTTTAAAACATTTCTTAGCTCTTCGAGGCTCCTGCACAGCTTTCCCCCACACCATTGTCACAAAAAGGCAACGCTGACAGCTCTCCAGGCTCCAGCAGGAAGCCACCCACACAGATCCAGAAACGTTCTGCCTTGAGAAATGGGCTTCTCCTGGCCAGGCCTCGACGTGACGTCGCACCTCTGCCCACAGCAACGCGGCGCTGGCAGGATCTGCCTCTGGGGATTCATCATCTGCCACAGGAAGCGCTCTGCAACCAACGGCATCGCTTCCAGCCCGCTTATCAACGGGATCCAGGAGCAGAGCAGGCTACAGGAGCCTGCCCAGGGAGGGTGTGGAGTCTCCTTCTCTGGAGACATTCAAGACCCACCTGGATGCCTTCCTGTGTAATTTCGTTTAGGTTCCTGCTTTGGCAGGGGGATTGGACTGGATGATCTTTTGAGGTCCCTTCCAATCCCTGACAGTCTGTGATTCTGTGATTCTATGAAGTCTCCCATTCCATCTACTCTCTACCCTGCCCTCAAACACATCATGGTCTCTGGAGGCATGTTCCCCACGTGTCCCCCAAAACTAGGCTGCCTGTACTGCTTCCTCTCAGCGTAAGAAGTTTTACAGGCAGGATCAAGGAGCACATGCAAACAGAAAATGCAGTCTGCTAGAAGCTCCTGTATTGCAAAAGAACAGCCCAACAGAGGCAAAACCAAGTTTATTCCCCAGGGTCTACGATGACCGTGCTAGCTTAGTTTCCTGATAACTACCTACCTGAAGATATCCATTAGTCATGAGTATTTTCACAACTACTAGAATACATTTCAGCTGAAATTTTCTGTGACAAGGAGTTTTGCTAATCTCTGTTAAATTTTCTAGGTTTAAAGAAAGAAAAAGATCCCTGATTATGGAGAAGAGATTTTTTTTTTCACCAACTGTGTTTCTGTTCAGAGAAACACCACTAGTTTAAAGTGCAGAGTTGGAGTAAATAGATTGTTCATTTCTAAGCATGTGAACAAACACTTGAGGAAATGCAGCCATAGGACTGTTTCAAAGGTTATACACTGTGCTATATTTATCTTCCTTTTCTGATAAAGTGTGCCTCTTGACAAGAGAAAATGGAAGAGGGATCCAAGGGAATAAAGCCACTGCCATCAACTAAAGGAAACATAACATGATTTCAGTTGCACCAGAGACCAGACTTAGTAAATGCAAATCCATGCAAAAAGACTACTCATAAAGTGTTCTGAAGGTTATAACTTTTTTGTAAAATGCACCATTCATAGATTAAATGCAGATGTATTAAATTATGTGAGGTGTGATGTAATTAATTGTAAGTGGCATCGTTATTATTCCAGATTTCCCCATATGGATCCCTCCAGATAAGAATTTACCTTTACCCACTGCTGTCACCATTTCTTCTGTTAATGAGCCATGAAAAAAGCTCTACTCACAGGTACTTCTAGTACACATTATGTGCAACACAAGCAATGTTTTGTTTTGCAATCTGACTTCATTCACTGCTTGAGCTGAAGAAGACTTTCCAGACATCTACAACATGACCACAAAAGCCATTTCTCCAGCTTCTAATAGGGTTACAAAAAAATAAAATAAAAATAATTTTAAAAAATCAGAATAGCTGCTTTTTCAAGCAGCAAGTAGCTAGCTCTAACACCAGGAGAAACTTCAGGTGAAAAGCAATGCAAAGTCTTTCTTTACTTCTACCAGAAGTTACTTACTTTTCTGCAACTCCATTATAATTTACGTCTGGTAACTGGGAAACATCTCTATCCACGACACTTAGCTATGAGCAGAGAATAAAACCTGCCCAAGAACAGCAAGCTGCTGGTGAATTCTGCTCCCACGGACAGGCCAAACAGAGACAGCATTCAAGAACCACGATTTGTCCTCAGCCAAAGGAGAGGGGTCAAGGGGAGCAGTGGCAACCAAGTTTCAGCAGTTAGGTTGTATGCTTTGCCCACAGTCCTTCAGCAGCCGAGCTACAGGCACCACAGAAATAGCTCTTGTCTGTTTTGGTTATTTTTTCCACTTCTCTCCCATTGCTGTCCATTTTTCTTCTTAGGAAGAAAATAGTCATCAACTTCAACAGCTGAGCTTAGGTAAAAGTTTATCTTAAAAAATAAAAAGCATTTTCAAACAAAAAGGAAAGAATAAGCTAAAATAAATGGTTTGACTTATCGATGTTTTTGAGGCATAACTTCTTTTTTTTTTTTACAGAAAAGCACAAAACTGCTCAAATTGTTTAAAAGAAAACCATATGTACAAATTGCCATGGCAAAAAGCAACAAAATTTGTAATATTTTCAATCTTAGCAGACTTTTGTAATTACATTTTCTCTCAATAGTAAAAGCTTACCTCCAAACAGTACCCCCCTGCATTGTGTTAAGTGCCAAAGACTCAAATAAATATGTTCCTCCAAATACGAACAGCATATTATATTTACTATTTGATATATTTATAGTGCTACCAGTGGCACACTAAATACATACTTATGAAAAAGGCTGGATTTAATTCCAGCAAATAAAAAGCCATAAAGCTTTCCATCCACAGGGGACCAAGCTAATCACGGCCCATTTAACCGTCGTGGTTAAAATCTTTTTATGCTGACCAGGTATTTCTCAGGTTTTGAAACCTTTTCAATGTTCACTTTAGATCGATTTCACACAATCAGAATTTGAATTTATTTGTTTTCCAGAGTGCTGCTAAACTATTTGGCGAGCTGCTACCAAGATACACGTGTTTGACTCACTCTGTAGTGAGATTTGCGGCACTCAGGGCCTGTGTAGGCTTAAAAAAAATCAAAGCACATATTTTTTGTAGAGCATTTTATCTTGTCTTTATAAAGCTTTTTTAAACCTAAATGTACATTTAAAGATTAGCCCCTAATGTTAGTTGAAAAGCTGGGGTGCTTCAAAACACACCAGTTTACTTGCACCAAAGAAACAACCCACACATGAGACTGCCTCCAGTATCATCATCCCTTTTGCTGGTGGTAGAAGCTCAGTTTGGAAGTAGTAAAAATATTTTTTGTTACTTTTGTCAAAAAAGAAAACACTGATTATGGATATGATCATTGCTACTATCCACTGAGGTTTGCCACAGTCACAAGATATAATTTTCAAAATTTGCATGCTTTCAAAAATAGGAAAAACTCCAAAATACTGAAAAGCACATCCCTAGCCAGAGCCTTACTAATAAATAAATAAATGTGAAAAATAACAAAGAAAGTTAATAGCTGCAAGATAAGATTGGAATCAGTAGGTCAAAAGTGATCTTCCATTATTCTACTGTATGGTAGGAAAAAAAAAAGAAAAAAAGGAAAAAAAAGGAAAAAGAAAAAAAGAAAAAAGGGAAAAAAGAAAAAAAAGAACCTCATCTCATGTCAGGCAGGGATGAGAGCTCAGAGCAGCAATGCAGCAGTTCTGTATCTGTCTCAAGTCAAGTCTTCACGCTGCAGTGAATGTGTCAATGAGCATGACCTCTTTAAAAGCCTGAACTGCCCTTGTGTGGGACTGCTCATAACAACCTTCAGTGACGGGACTGGAGTATCCAAGTTTGTTTTTTTTTTAAATCAGAATAGTAATTTTTAAGTTATGAAGATTTCATTGTCCAAAGGGGTACCATTAAAAACTGAATGAGTACAGTGACTGGAAAAGTATCCAAATTATCCGGAGCTTAGAAAAATGGGATCAAAGCCTGGACCAGGACCCAGAGTTCCCAGCAGACTCTAGTCTTTGTATTAGATCAACCCAAAATACATGCTCCATATGCAGTCTGCATTATGAGATCCTTCTGCAACTCACAGCCATTGCTATTAAAAGCAAATACTTGTTTCAGGGTATTTATTATGTACTTGCTTTGGTAAACTACTGAGCACAGTAACTAGCTTCAGATGCTTACCTTGCCACACTTGGCAGAGTGTGTTGGCAGCTCCACATAAATAAAAAAAATTAAGAAAGAAAACTAAGTAGACAATACACAACACTTTCAATTTAAAAACAAAACAAAAAACAAAACAAACCCTCCCTTCTCCTATTCTCTTATACTACTTCACTAGAAATTGATTTTGAAATGAGTCTACAACAAACAAGTTTACAGAACTTGAAAGCAAGCTGAGTGCGATCTGGTTTCCTTTGCAAGCCTGCAGGACCAGCATCTAGAGCAGAGCTAAGCTTTGGTTCATGGTTCTTTGATCCTGGAAAACCAGGTTCTGTCAAAATGTTCAACCAGCCCTGCAGGCTTAAGGCCAAAAAGCAAGTGAGGCTCATATACATTCACCAGACCTAAAGGGCTATTTCTTTGGTAGCCTAGAAGCAGACCTTCCACAGATGCTTTCACGGCCTGCGCCTCTTGCGATGTCACCACCCGCACTGTGGTTTGTATGATAAACACCAGCACATCAATGTGTGATCAATTAATTAATGAGTTTTTAATATTCAAAAGGAAAGGACAGCTAATTCCCCCACTGAGATTAAGAGAATTTTTATCGTTAGTGGCAGCTACAGGTACATCTGTGGTCCTGCAACTCAAATATAACATTTTAAGCCCACAGGCAGGGACAGATCTACTAAAGCTGTTCACAGAAGGACAATTTCTCTTTTCATATTCACTTCCCACTAATTCTGTTACTGACATACCAGTAATTACTGTTTCTAAATGCCTTCCCTGCTTTCTTCAATTTTAATTATACTCTGTCAGCACCTAAAAATGTAGAAAACAAAAGAAAGTAGATGCATTTCCTACAGAGCCAGAGTTTTCAAAAGAAGGGATCCAAGAGCAAGGCCCCGTTAGGCAGCAGACATCAGCTTTACTTTGCATGGCAAATTCCACATAAGGATAAAAATCGGGATGAATTTTCGAAGGGCCAGGACAGAGTTATAATGCAAAAGAGAACTGCAGAAGCCAACAGAGGGAAAAGATTTTTTCCTGACTCTTACCCTTACTTGTCATTCTCCCCAGACTCATTTCTCCCTAAAAAATGCTGACAAAGGCAAGACTTGCTTGTCACTCCCTCTGAGTAATATAAAACCAAGGCTCACAGTCAGCTTTTTAAAGCTTGTTCTGTCCTTTGCCCTCCAGCTTTTCTACATCTGTATTACCTTCCAGGGCAAATATAATAGCCCATTCCAGTAACAACGTACATCAAAACATTTACAAAGGTGGGAACTTTCCTTTGCAGGCCACTTCCCTGAGGAGAAACGCAGCAGTAAGTATCTCTCCCTACATCCAGGACCTGCAAGAACACCTTCAACAGTCTTCTCCATTGCTGAGTAAGTTCATATTCTCTGCAACTCCTTATAAATCAATGCAAAATATCTACTTGTGAGAAGTCCCTTATTAAAAGTACATAAAATAATTTCTAAGAATTCTGAAGGCTCAATAATGATTTGTCTTTAAAAGTAAGTAAAGGTCAGAGAAATAGAGGCACAAGTAAAATGAACTGCTGTGGTTCAACTTTCCCAGATACAGTTAAGTTCACAAAAGGCTTCTCAATCAGACTCAAATCTGCTTCTCATCTCCAGAAAACAGAGCCTGACAAGCCAGGGGACTCTGTGACAGGGGCTTTTCAGGAGACCGTTTTCCCTCTGCCGGTTAAATAAGGTTGCCTTCCAATTCTCAGCTATTAAGAATTAATTTCTCTTCTCATGTGAGAGGGAATTACCTAATTCATCACAGTTCAGCCTGACTCTCATAATAGCACCTAGAATTAGGGCATGTGTCTGTAATATTTCCTCAGAAAGTTAACCCTTCTCCTTCCAATCATCAAAGTCTTTATCCATCCAAGGGAAAAGCCACTGAAGCTATGAAAAGAAGGAGCTGGAGGTTGGATCCCACTGTGCTAAGCATGCAACTGGCACATCATCTCATTTCATCTATAGGTCTCTGGCCCCCACAGGAATAGCCAAGTCCTGTTTTGGACAGAGACTCCCCAGGGGCAACAATCAGGATCCATCTAGAAACATGATCCACTAGGAAAACAGAGAAGCGTGTATCTGGACTTCCTTCTCAGGTCGCAGGAACCTTTTATTAGGAGGTACTTCTTTTCAACTAGGGATCTGTAAAATCTCCCGTATCTGAGGGAATGCTGTTGAGATTAATTTATCCCATAAAAGGAGCATGGCATCACTATTACCTCCGCCCTCTCCTACTGTAGCCACTTGTATAGAGACACTCTGGAAGAGAAATTATATTCTTCTCATTGAAGCGAGGCTAACTGATAAAAGACAAAGAGGAAGTTTACGTGCCATCCACCTGATGGAGGGTGTAATCCAATGCACCCATATTTTACATTCAGAAAGCACAACTTTTTCTTCTGCTTTCATCCTTTTTACATGCTTTCATGTCTCACTAAGTAACATTTTTACCAAAGAGATCTCTGAAGGACGCTAGCAGATCACAAAGTAACACTTTAAAGGCAAAGCAGAACTTACTGCTTTGCCCACCAGTAACAAACATTTAGAACTTACACTGTTTATTATTTATTTTGTAAAATATTCCCATGGAAAAAGGAGTAAATATTTTGGTCTAATGTTAAGATAGCCATTTAACATCATTATAAAATGCTGCTTGCATTGTAACTGGTTGTCTGTCTTATGCACTAACAGAAGGACACATGAATTACTTAAGAGATTATACCAAAAACTTCCTTGGTGGGAGACATTTTTGACATCTATTGAAGAAAAAAATATATTGCTGTTTAAAACTTTTTTTTTTTTTTAAATCACCAGACATCATCTTTCAAAAATATAAACCACTCCCTGCCTCATTAGGAATATACAATGCAATGAGTAGTTAAAAGCTAACAGCCAGTTTCCCACCTTAGGTCCTACAGCAGACAAGGGAAATTGAAATACTTCTCAAACCCTGTAGATAACTCAGGAAGTGTTCTAGACCAGCATCATTTCTGGAAAGGCTTTAGCAGCTAAGATTTTAATACAGTATCTAATGATTATTATTAACTTCCTTTTGCTAGAGAATTTTGCTCCACAACCTATCAAAGCAAACATGCAGAACCCAATTCTAATCTCACTTTGCATACTGTAAATGCAGCTCCACTAACATTCAACAGATGAGCCCAGAACAGGAGAATTTAGTACAAGTATTAGTCATGTAAATCAAATAAGTATGTGCTTTTTAAATATATTTAACTTATGGAAATGACCCAAAAATTCTAACTTTACTAGAATTATTGTCGAAATCCCACAGTTATTTTATTCCAATGTAGGATTAATTGGGGGGGGAGGAACTGGTGTAATTTGTTTCCAAAACTGCTTCCAGGCTCCTACCTGACCCACGTTGTTGCTGTGGAGCACCACGCTGCAGGTACAGCCTGCTGGGTACGTAACATCTTCACTTTGGACAACATTTTCAGTGAAGTGAGAAGACAAGAAAAGAGAGAAGAGGAGCAAGAACAACATTTTTCCAGAGAGTTCTTCACTAATTTGGCATCAAACCTGGGATAAAACAAGCTGAAATCTGTGCATTATTGATCGATACTTGCATGAGCAGCTGTGATATTGTCAGGTGGATTTAAAATACTGGAATCAGTATGTATTCACCCCAAACAACACATTAAAACTTCACTTAAACTGCTTCTATCATAATCAGTAGTTGACTGTGGTTTGGGAGTTTTTCATTAAGCTACTGCTAGTTTTTCCTCTAGTTTTAGCAGCCACCACTAACGTAGCTCTCACAACCTTCCCTTTAAAATGCATATAAAGGAAGAAACAATTATTAAAGGATATGAAACACTTGGAATTAAGAACTAGTTATCAGATTCTTATTCTCTCATCATGCAAAATCCATTCTGGAGCATTTTTCCCTTTTCCACCTTCCCCCAGCTACTAGCCACCATAGCACCATCTCGGGACACAAAGAGGAAGTTAGGGTTAGATGAAATGATGTCTGAAATGATTTCCCAAAAAAAAGACCGTACCCTGCTAGTGCTACTGCTGAGAAAAGAAAACAAACCTGCGCTACAGGGAAGAAGACAACTAGCAAGGAGACAGTCCGATGGCTAGAGAACAGCAGCTAGTGATCCTGCACTTACAAAATGTCTCTCTCGGACTTGTCACATCTTCCTGGGATACTGTAGGCATCACCCTGGAGCATATCATGCCTGCTTTTAAGTATCTGATTCATACATGTCACCTGTAACTTCAATCCAGCAAGCTGAATCTTCTGGAGCTCTGATCATGCTCTGGCAAAATCCTACTAATAATAAGAAGAAAGCAGAAAAGAAGAAAGAAGGTGGCAGAAGGCAGAAAGGAAAGGATTGAAAAGTTGCACGCTCAAGAGGAGGGGAAATAGGAGATTCAAATCTTAAAGATCTACAGAGTTGAGAATTTAGCTAAAGGCAGTGGAAGTGGTTTTACAACCCAATGACGGGTATTATCCAGTCTCTAACCAGACCTGCACATAACAAAGTCTACGATGAGAGAACACAGATGAAATGACTGATCTCAAGAAATATGTGGTTGAGGAAATAATCCACGGTTTTGCCTTAAACTCACTGATGGTCTGAAAGAATTAGTATCAGATAAAGCAAATAAAACACCACACACAAAAAAACCCCAACAACAAAAACCCCACACACAACACAACTTTTAGTGACTCTAAAAAGTGACTCTCATCTAGAGCCTTCCAGATTACATGAATTCATACTATAACCTACCACACTGCCAACCAAAAATTGTAAGAACAACAAAAACCCCCCCCAACAGCTTAAAAGTTTCCTTTTAACTATAGATGGGATGACTACTTTTATTTCTCTCTAACTTTAATGAAAGGGTTAATTAAAAATGCAAGCATATATCCATGAACATCTGCTTGCGATGACTTCATTACTACCATCCTGTAACTGCTTTTTAAGACTATGTCACAAGTGTCCTGTTATTGGCGTTTCTTGACACCACAACACCACCAGCTCCAGTAGGATAGCATGAACACTGTGTGGCTGTGCTGACAAACTCTGTGCTAACATGATGCAACACTTGGTGGGTGGAAAGAAAATTTCTTTCTTCACACTCTTCCTGGTGATAAAGGCCAAAAGGAAATATTTGAAAATCACCCTTCTGTTACTCCAGCACCATCACTCCTGAGCTGTGTGGTACCATTACTGCCAGAACCTTTTCTCTTCCAAGTCTGACAGAAGCTTCCTTTTGCTGAGCACCATACATCTAACTACAGTAACTGTCACACAGCTGGAGCCCCAGGGAATTCTGATCAGCTACACACAAGCCAAAATAATTTCACAGCAGGAAGAAATACCTCACTTGTTAGATGAAGATATCCTATGCTGAACACTGCAAAGGCCTTACATGATTTTCTACATAGAGAGGAGTGATCTCTGTGGAAAAACAGCTCCTCATCCATTAATGAGACAATAACAGTCATTGCTATAACCTATTTCATTTTTTTCCAACAGTGCCTCTCACTGAGAAAGCAAGTGCAGTGCTGTTACTCAAACACCGATGTTTCTTCTCTTCCAAAAATTATGGAAAACATAGTGAAGAAAAAAATACCTCACTTAGAGAAAGTGGAAAAAACCCAAAAGATACCCAGTGCCCTAAAGCATATCCGAATTCTTGTTGATTATAAATGTCACAAGAACATCTTGGCTGCCATGTTACATAACTGCTAGGAAAATTACAGGGAAATGCTATGGGATTACTAGCACAGAACAACCAACCTTCTTCTATTTAATGGAAAATATTAAACATCGCTCTAGGCTAAATAAAAATTGCAGTGTTTTAAGGGAATAGTGCATTGATATAATAGCAGGAGTGAAAAGATACTGAGAAGGGTATTTTTGTGGATTTCACCCTTTGGTTCAGATGTGCTTACATATTGATTAGGCTTTCCATCTGGCAGATTCCAGTCTCAGACAGGTTGCTAGTTTGTAAGCAACTCAAACTACTTTCATTCTATTCTAACAGTAGTTGTGTGGACTTACTAAAATCAAGTATTCTTACTTTTACCTTTTCCATTACCTATTTTCTGTATTCCTACAAAGCATGGAGGCATCACTAACCACAATTTCCCTAGTGCTTATCTGCTAGGAAGTGGGTTGTCTTCCCTAATGCACAAAAAGCCAAGCAAACTTCTAGCACTGCTGAAATAGCAACTATATTATTTTTTAAATCAGTCTTTCATTTGCTGTTAGCATAGAATTGATCTGACCTAGAAATGAAAGGGAACAGACATTGCTAACAACATTTTATTCTATTAGTGTGATTTTAATTATTTCCATTGTTTAGATCTAGCTGACAGTACACACCAACTTACTTGACTAAACTTCACCTGGGTAGGCTTGCTAAAGACAATCCTTCAGAAAGTCACATGGCTGAAGAGGATGATGGCATATAAAGCTTTTCATGTCTAGGTAGCTAGTTAAAACCCATCCTAAATAAATTATATGATTGCCCACCAGGATATTTGGCAGATTACATGAACTGAATTGAACAGTCTGAGCCCAGTTCCCAGGGAAAAGTAACCTGCAGCTTGGTTCTAATCCAAGACTTCAGCAGTAAATTACAGAATAAGTATATGTCACATGAACTACACAAACTGAACACCCGCTGTCTTTAATGGAAACCTGCCCCACACTGAACTGGACAGAGAAGGGAGAATAACAATGACATAATTCTGTGACAAAGTGCAGGACCTCACCTTCCAGGAATTCCCGTTACATAGAAAGATGAATTTACTTAAAAGATCCGCCCCCCCCAAAAAGCAACAATCCTAATATAGTTTATATGGTACAGACTGTAAATCTAAATTAAGGTCTTCTACTTACAAACCATATAAAACAATAATCAACATTAAAAGTTTCAGCATTGTGCATAACAGAATTCTACTTTATTTGCTGTGTCATTTCTATGTACAAGAAAGCAACACAAGACAATACCAGCATATGCAGCAATAAAACTGCATGGTAATCCAGCACCAAGCAAAAGAGAAGCATACTCTGTGTCACTAACAGTGTGACAGCACTATAACCTTTTTCAAAGCTTTTAATATATGCAAACATTTCTTTCTGCAAAACAGAGAGAGATGGTAAGCAATAAAAAGTTATCCCCTTTCAATAAACTCACTTAGAAAAAATAAATAGTTTCAATAATTAACAAGCTGTGTAATCCTAATGAGTTCTACAGATTTTTACCTTTAAAAAAAATATCTAAGGTGCAATTTGAAATTACTTGGTCCTGCATAATGGAAATGATGTTATTTTTCTGGGGCACATTCCCAAGGAGCAAGTTACAAAGGCTGTAAGCCCCTTCAGTTAAATGACAGTGGAAAATATTGCTAGATCTTTTAGAGTATTTCTGATTCAGGAGAGTCTGGCAATCTGTGTGCATTTCTAATAAATACCACTGCAAAAATTATACATCTAAAACATTACCAGACTGAGTTAAGAAGTTCAAGCCCAAGTTATGAAGAAACAAAGGAACACCAAGACTGACGACACAAGTGTCCTGTGCACAGAAAAAGACATGCTCAGTGTTACAGAGGGACAAAAACTGTCAAAGGGCAAAAGATTCCGCGTTTCTTCATTAGAAATACTATGAAGTGTGTTCCTACCTCAACAATAACTGATCCAATTGGGTTCCTACAACAGGTGACCTTTGCCATTCACACAGACTATCAAGACAATGTCTGGGATAAAGAATGCCAGGCTACAAATGGCTTAATAAAGGACAATGAAATCTTCAGAGCAGGACAGTCATAGTGAAGGAGTAGCTGGAGAGTGAGCTTGCAGTCTTTCATTTTTCGTATTTCTTCCAGTGCCTGGAAAAAGCACTTGCCTTCCTCTCCAACATGGATTTTGAGATCATTGTATCCTCCATGCAAAATAAAACTGGTGTTCCCTATCTGCTACAAGTCATGGAGCCACATGGCTGTCAGTGTTCAGTAGCGCCACAGAAAAAGTGGTATAGGACAGTAAAAAAGTACTGTAGAGACAAAAATAAGATTTTTAGCTTTCATCCTTAAAGGTCTGACAAAAATCTCCTTCAGAAGACCAGAGCTGCATCCACCCTCCTCAGCAACAATAACAAATTCCTGTTTAGACGTCTGCTGAAGGTTATTTTGCCATAAAAAGCAATGGGTTTGCTTTGTTGTTCGTGTGTGTTTGTTTGTTTTTAAGTCAATACGCAATGCAAATAGTAAAGGAGAAGAGTAGTTTTAAATAAAAAGGGAGGCTTTATTATACTATTTTAAAAAAAGCCAATAGCATTCAACACTCACTTTGTCTCAAGGTTCCTTGAGATGTACTTAAAATAACAGGGCATAAGGGCTGAGGTTGACTTTGCAGACCAGATATACCTTGAAATATTAGTAAAATCCGAAGAGTTTGCTGAACAAAAAGCCATTTTGCTAAATAAGCATAACTGTTCAGTGATGTAGGGTATCAGATCATATAGACAATATCATAACATTTCAAGGAAAAAGTCCTTAATGTTTCTACTTATTATATAGTTACTGCTTTTCTTATAAGACACTTGGAAACTACAAATATCTGTGAAATTGCAGACCTACTTCCTAAGTATAGAGACGCCCTACGCTGTAGAGGTAAAAGCAGTTCTAAGAGAGATCACGTACCAGAAGTTCCTAGAGGAACTCCCTGTTTGATGAGGGCTCTGCATAGATTCATAGCTCTGATTTTTTTTCCCCCTAGGTTAAAACCTCTATGTTACATGTGAAATACAGGTGTGTAACACCTTCAGTTTTACATGTGGAAATGAAAACTGATGCGGAATTGCTAGATGGACAAAATAGGTCCATAGTCATTTAAAGAAAAAAATATAATTCTTTTCTTTACAGTAAGTTTTTAAAACTCTTCTCAAACTCAACTGAAGTCAGAAAGGCTTTTAAACAACAACAACAAAACCCTCAACCCAAACAAAAGCAACGAAAAGGCTGGTGAACCAGGAAAGGTATTTCTAAATTAAGCATCAGTGAAGTATGTTCAGGACACTCACATTAAGTTTTGCCTTCATCAGACTCTTTGTTCTTTTTCAAAACACATCACTATGTCTAAAACGTAAGCATTTCTATGATAATTTTGGGAAAATTAGTAAACTCTCATTTGACAAAATAAAATTTTTTAAAAATCCTTAGTTAAACATTGAAAGAAAACACAGTGACAAACAGAATTAAAACCTCTGGAACACATAATATGAAGGAAAGTAACAGACTGATAACACTGTATAATTTTAAAAAGCCATTAAAGCCTACATATTAAACTCTCTCTACCTCTATATACCTCAGTATGCTTTGCAATTTCTATTCAAATCAACAATAATTGCACTTGAGATAAAGTTTTGCTACCTGAATTCTGTAGTCAGGCATGTCTGGTTCCTGCACTGTTGTGTGTTCGTGCACCTGCTTCCGTATGTAAAAACCTGAATGAAGCAAGGCTACGCAACTTTTTCATGTAAATAAAGCTACACACTAGGTAAAAATATCACTTTACATGCTAAAAACCCACAACTCTTGACATCTAAAGTACTGAAGTGACTAGAAACTTAAATATTTTCGTATAAACATAAAACTTTTCACAAAACCTATCTTTTTTGCAAGCTGCTTGCATTAGTCAAAGCAGGTCACTTTCACCCTTGTCTGTCTCTTTATTAAAAGAAGTCCAAATGAAAACCATTAAATAAGCACTTTCCAGTTGGGACTTTTCCAGTGACAACATAAAATATTCAGAGCAGCAAAGCTTACTCTGCTACATTGAGCCTGATGCAGAATCAAGTTAAAATAGCAGAAGGTGCTGGATGCCCTAAGCAGGAGTGTGCTTGGACAGCTTACACATAACAAAAAATTAGGGAAACACGTCGCTCCAGGATAAAAGTGTCTCTGCACAAATACAAACAGGTTTACTTTCTCTGCACTAAATTTATATATGGTAAAATCTCATTCACTAGGCACATAACAATGCTAGTCTGTAAGATTACACCGAGCTATGGCTTGAGAACCTACTCATGAAGTTAAACCACTCGCAAAATAATTAATTTAGGATGACTGGCATTAATCCCACTTTTACACACCTAAGTCATGCAGCCTGCAAACACTGCGGTAACATCACTGTGATTCACTGCCAAGAGCAGAGTTGTCACCTGCCCACTGACACTGTCCCATTTAACACACGTGCACTTCATGTCACGCCCCCAGAGCAGCCTGCCCAGGGAGCCTCACTCTTCCTCCACCCATCCTTCCACCCGTGTGACTGAATAATACATTATCTTAACTTTTGCTCCACTTAAAACACAGCTAAGCCAGCTCTGAGAGCCAGAGTGCTGTGCAGCACCTGTGGGCTATCGCAAAACTTCCCACACCAGAAGAAAACAAAATAACTTTGGAAAAATATGACAATCAAGCTCAATTTTTAAGAGTCAGCAGTGTTTTGCGGGGTTGCTGGACTCACGTGGCTTTCTGCAAGCACTACGCATGCCAGGGCAAAAACAGAGGAGCCAAGAGCCCAGAATTTGTGAGGTCCTGTTGTCAAACAGGGAGCCCTGGCCCTGTACTAGAATCTCAAAACGAAGGAGCAGAGGCCTCCTGGGTCTGTGGATCACAGCAATCATCGGAGGAGCTCTGTCTGAAACTGCCAAGCCAAAGCTGAGCTAGCAGGAAACAAGCAGTTTCCAGTGGTCTCTTGCATTAGAATTTCAAAAGGATACATTTACACAAGCTGTTCGTGTTAACAATGAATTTAAACTTTTCAGCCAAAAATGGTTTTGTCACAAGTCTCCACCATTCCTGCCATCAAATTAAAAACTATAAAAAGAATGAATTTGTTATGCAATTCTGGCCAGCCGGATTCCTTCTCTGCAGCTATTGCAGAACTCTTACCTGATCTGGAGCCAACATTTCTGACCCGTGCCCACTGGTCATGTGCTGTGCATTTTCTGTATCAAACCCGAAATGCCAGAAAGGCTGCACCCTCACACCTACAACCGCAAGGTAACGGGTGCTGGAGCTTGGAACAGAAAAAGCACCGTTACACACGAGAAGTTTTTAAAAGGACTGACAGCGTTGCAAGTTAATGCTCTTGACAAGGTGACACTATTCAGTATTCTGAGTCATAAAAACATTAAATTCTCTTTTTCAGCTACCTCATGATTAAAAGATTAAGAGAAATGTACTATCACTGACCTACTGACATGGCAGCACAGAAGCACTCCGATTCTCTTGCTTTGATGTTGCACAACACCCACACAACAGCGACATGTCAAAATACATTATTTCTAAACCAAAAATTACAAGCTCAGATTTCCCCATCCCAGATGCTGCTAGAGACAGTGCTACTGCAAATAAATTACTTCCAATAATTATCCCTTGCTGCTGCAGGAAATTTAGTAATTTTGTAAATAAAATAATTAACTTTCATTAATATTATTGATAACATTTTTGCAGAAGCAATCAGTGTAGGTATTGCTGTCAAGCTGTCACTGGTGACTGATCACTTAACAGACTTGCAGCCGTGGAAATAGCTCAGCTAATGATTCACTTTCCAAAGACTGATTATTTTCTAAGCTCAGGGTAACAAGGTGTTCCCATATTGTGCATTTCATATAAATCAAGCTTCATGGAATGACCTCCATTGAAGAAAAAACGTGTTCCCACTGCTCCTCCTTGGCCTTTTCTAACATACCACCCAACCATAAGCATAGGGAAACAGAGAGTGGATAATTATTTGAGGAAAAACATAACCCACCCTATTCCAAACTATTTACTTTCATCTCTAACAGCTTTTCCATTAGGGAGGGGATGTCCTGACCTACTGACATGGCAGCACAGAAGCACTCCGATTCTCTTGCTTTGATGTTGCACAACACCCACACAACAGCGACATGTCAAAATACATTATTTCTAAACCAAAAATTACAAGCTCAGATTTCCCCATCCCAGATGCTGCTAGAGACAGTGCTACTGCAAATAAATTACTTCCAATAATTATCCCTTGCTGCTGCAGGAAATTTAGTAATTTTGTAAATAAAATAATTAACTTTCATTAATATTATTGATAACATTTTTGCAGAAGCAATCAGTGTAGGTATTGCTGTCAAGCTGTCACTGGTGACTGATCACTTAACAGACTTGCAGCCGTGGAAATAGCTCAGCTAATGATTCACCTTCCAAAGACTGATTATTTTCTAAGCTCAGGGTAACAAGGTGTTCCCATATTGTGCATTTCATATAAATCAAGCTTCATGGAATGACCTCCAGAGAAGAAAAAACGTGTTCCCACTGCTCCTCCTTGGCCTTTTCTAACATACCACCCAACCATAAGCATAGGGAAACAGAGAGTGGATAATTATTTGAGGAAAAACATAACCCACCCTATTCCAAACTATTTACTTTCATCTCTAACAGCTTTTCCATTAGGGAGGGGATGTCAAGTGGAAGATAAACCATTACGACACACAACAGTTTGGTGGAACAAAGACTTGGAAAGATCAGGCTTGACTCTGGCTAGCATGAAGTTAATATCTGTGTAACTGTCAATCTTAACTGGACGGTACTGTTGGTGCACAAAACTGTAATGCATTTCAAAACAAAGATTAGGGATTAAATAGATCTCTCACTTCAAGCAAATATAATTTATTAAAGCATGAGTTAGCCTTTATACTTTCATCTTACACATAATATAAATAAGCCATTGTAGTAAGACAACTCAAAATGACAATAAAAAAAACCAGAAATACAATTGCATTTAATTCTTTGTACTGATAAAGAAGAAAACTGATGTATGCTATCCCTGAAACTCCATAAGGTGATTTGTTAGTGTATTACATTAATTTAATGGTTCTAGTAATGCTTCTTCTTTCAGGAAAATCTTCCTATGCAGAAAATTGGATTTTACAGATATTTCCAGATACTTTGTCTTATTTCCCTCTAATTTACATACAACTATGATGGTGGAACAATAGAGAACAAACTTACACATAACAGTAATAACCTGCAATGCCTTAATGTAATGTTCAGAACCTCTAGGTTCCAAATCTGACTAGGGATACTGAAAATAATATTTGATTCTTCCCTTCATACAAGGTAGTGTATTTTAATACAAAGGCAGATCTTTTGAAATGGCCAAGACTTAAAGACTGCAGCAAGTGCTCAAGGATTGTGCTAAGGAGCTTGGTCACCTGCTGCAAAACCTGTTCTAGATCCTAGTCACAAAGCAAAGCACCTCCCTGAGACACCATCACAGCAATTCTGCAACAAAGGGGTTCCTAGCCTTAAAAGACCTCTCAGCTTCTCCTTGTGCCAAAACTAAGATGGTCTGAAATACTATGCAGAACAGTTATAAAAATGCAAATTTCTCTAAGAAAAATATATGTACTGAAACACTGAGAAATCAATTGTTCATGGGCTGAAACCAACATTTCCTGCAAAAAAAAATCCTTTAGAGAATGCTTTGGCATTTGAGCAACAGCTGCAAACAGTGAAGATGTGATGGTTTCATTTCAGACTGTGAGATCTGGGGGTAACAGTAAGTAACGTTCTGAACTGGCTTTTCACACAGATCCTATTGCAAGTGCTTCTTCCCCAGCAAACTGGGCTCCCAGCTTTCTTCCTCCCTGGCTCTGCTTCCACAAAGCCTCGCAGAGCCCAGTATTGCCATAAGGAAGAAATGAAGAAGGGTGGTGGTACTCCAACAATTACAATGTTTTTCCATGAAAGGAGTAACAATAGAACTATTTTTTACTTTTAGTCAGTTAATACAACTTTGTTAATTAAAAAAATCAAACCCCAAACCAAAACCAAAAAACCCACACAACAAAAAAACCCAAAAACAACCACCTTAAATAACTTTTTAGATGAGTTAGGAACAGACATTCTTCCTCTGCTCACTTCATCCCAGTTGTAAAAATACAGATTATGTTTCAGGAAAAGAACACTGTTTGGAATATTTCTTTTCACCACTTCAAAATTTTAAACAACAAAATAATCATTTTATTGATGTGAATTTTTTTTTTTTTATTTTATGGAAGAAAAACCTAACTTATAGGTTAAGACACGTGAGAAATAGGACAGTTGTATTCATAGTCATATAATGCGTGGCTTACATTGGTGGATATATCTATCCTCAGTGCTGCAGCAGTCCAGGCCCACAACCTCCAGACACTATGCAATGACTACCTGTCCTGCTCCACAAGATCTACCACAGATCACCAGCAACTTCTCAAGCTATTGCATGACTCATTTTCTCTTCGTAGACAGGAGTGATTCCCCTACTTCTCAGAGCTATTGAGATAACATGTCATAATATTATGGTAGTACCATCACAAATACTAGTGTAAGTACTATGAAATACAACAAAGTGGTAACATTCACTTACACTCTAGTGTCTTCCAAAAGCATCCAGCTCTGTATAGGAGAATTCCCTACGGACTCAAATAAGTTTCAGTTTTCTGCAGAGCCCTACTGCAGGAAATTATATATAAATTGCTGAAATGCATAGTCCACCTTCTTGAAAAAACATAAGGTTAGAGCTGGAGATGTAATCACATCCCAGTGTGGGACAGGCCTAACTTACATGAAATCCCAGTCTTCTACCAAGTCAGAGTTCAGCCACATCACTCTTGTTCTAAAAGCAGTAATTAGACCCTCATAAAACGTATTCTACCCATTTTACATTGACAGAAGTCATTAGAATCATTTGAGTGCCTCCTACCAGCAGGACTGCCTCAAGCCATTACTCTTCGTATGGGTTTTAAAACATCAGTGTCCTCTACATCTCTACAGATCTACTGAATAACTTACTGTTATTTTGGAAGCTTTTTGATTTGTCCTAGAAGCTTGCCTTTATGAGGAGAGGTTGGTCATAAAGATGCCCTTTGCCTACAGGAAGCAGTCACTGGAACAAGTTGAAATAAGTTTATCTGCACACCAATTTTATGTACGCGTACTGTTGGCACAAACTGCCCCAAATACTTCTAGAATCCAACGATGCTGAAAAGAATTGTGTCACTTCATACATTCTTCACATTTCAGACTGATTCTCAAGATACTTCAGAAACTATAGTTTCACATTATGTAACAGTCTCTTTTTGAGACTTTTTAAGTTTATATCTACAAAACAGAAAAATTAAAATAAAAAAGCTCATTTTTCATATCGTCTTTTTAATGCCTTTGGCTTTAAAACTTCAAATGCTGAAAGTACAGCATGGAATAAAGCTTACTGAATGTGTAGCCTTGCCGTGGTCAGGAATGTACAGGATTAAGACAAGCAGTGCTAAATCATGCTTGCCAATATGTTTCCAGGGGATACAGCTCTGAACAAACTTGACTCAACCTTCAGCAGTTCTGGTGTGAAATAAGGTACTTCAAAGACAAAGGACAAGCTTTAAGAGCAGCTGGGACAGTCACCTCTAAAAATGGCAACTCAGCATTCATTAGTGACCTTTAAAAAAAAAAGTCTTATAAATCCTTTTACCATCTACATGTCAAAAATCTTTGCATTCAACACCTAAGGGTACATCCTGTCAAGGAAGAAATACCAACAGCTTTATGAAGTGCAGCGTTAAAAGGTAATTCTCTGAATATCTTGAAAAGCTTCAGAACAGTCAGTAAACAATCTTATTTCACTGCTTGGATCCAAAGTACAGTCCCTGAATTTGAATATATTATGGTCACTGACTCCATAAGATGATTATAAGCAGTTAGAATCCTTAAAATCTGTTTCAACTAACCAGTATTTGTTTAGCTTGAGATAGAAAGGCAGTAGCACACCATATGCAAAGCAAAATCTGCAGGGAGAAAAAGTATATTTCATAAAGAAAAATATACTTTGAAATACCAAAGAGCATCAAGGTACAAGTATTTTTACTTCTCAGCTACAGATGTGACATGCAATTATAGTATCAGTGGGTTTATTTTTTGAAAGGGAAAGCAATCAATACTTTGATGATACATCCTACATAAGTGTTCAACCTCCCTGACAACAGAGGGCGGGGGGAAAATACATGATTTCTGAAAATAATAGCTGAAGAGGTCAATTTGACATTGTGTTTCTGGGAACTACAGAGCACCTGCAGCTCAGCACACCCACTAAAAAGGGTCAATAAAGACTAAGTGCCAAATATTAAGCCATCCAGTCTTTTTTTTTTTTAATCCTGTAGTATTAGTATCAAATACACAAAATATACATTGCACAAAATAAACAGCAGTTCCTGATGTTGCTGCATTTCAAAAGAACATGAAATAAACTGGTTTGGATAATAGGCTAAGCTTTCCCAGTTAAAGCTAAGATTTACAGGAGAAGCATTAGCTACTGTATAAAACTGGAGGAAGCTAAAACAAAAACCAGCATATGCCAATTAATCTTGCATCATGACGAGATGGTGCTAAAATCAGACTACTAAGATACAAGTGTAGGCAGAGAAATAATTTTTCTTCTGTTCAGAGGCATTTTTCCTTGGCGGGGGGAGAAAGGAGAAAAGGAGATGCAAGGCCTCAAATAGAAATTAAAAAAAAATAAAAATCTTCCCATGCCCTTTTTCATACAAGGTTGGAAATATCCCACAAACAATCTTCAGAATAAGTAGAATCTTCTAGTATGAGTTATATTTAGCTGCATATGTTTTTCACAACATATGCAAGCACAACTTCCCCCCGCTTCTTCCTGAGGGCACACACTTCACTAACTTATCTTGCACTCGTTAATCTATATTCTCCGTAAAATTTCTGAGGGAGATTCTGTCACACAGAGAAAGAATCCATTTGTGATTCAAAGTCTTGAAACAATGTTCTCAAAACAAGAAAGCAAACTTTCCCCTCACTCCCCCTGCCCCCTAACTTTCCTGCTATGTTGAAAATCAGGAACTATCAGACAAAATATGCCTGTTATCTTAGCTATGGCTGAGAAAAAACATAAGCACACACACCAAAACTTTATCATTGGAGAATTACTTCTGCTGCAATTCGACTTCTTATTTGGGATAAGAAGTTCACTATTCTATCACAGAATTGAGAGAATTAGTATTTATTATTAATATTTATTTTCTTCCTTCCAAGGATACCAAATACTTATTATATTTTTATAATATAATTATATA
>NW_010289221.1:16908-29423 GCF_000700745.2 Antrostomus carolinensis | reverse complement strand
CTGATAAGAGCAGTAGTGAAGTCCCAGATAGATCTTTATATTAAAGAACCTTAAAAAGTTGAATCCTTTTATTACTGAAAAGGAAGAGAATACTTTTTTACTTTAAACTTTCTGTATCAGACCTTGTGCAAAAATATATTTATTGTTCTGCAACTTTTAACTTTTCATAGAAATTTTTAAGTTAATTGTAGGATTTTAATAACCCCATTGAGTTAAACACTTTAGATTAATTTTGTCAATATATTGTGTGTGATCCAAGAGAAACATATGAAACAGTATGTAGGCATGCATCTTTGTTTAATGGTGGGTGCTGTTTCTTTCAGAAGGTGATGCTCTTTTAAAAAGCCTCCATACGCGCCCAGAAAGGTTTACAAGTCACATGCAAAATCTTGAAGAGGAAGATGCTCTATTGAAGGAAGAAAGCAGAACCTATGATGATATTGTTTTTGTAGATGTTATTGACACTTACAGAAATGTTCCAGCCAAACTGCTGAACTTCTACCGATGGTAAGTTGAAAAGAAAGTATTTTCTCTTAGGAATGTTGCTGTTTTTAGTGCCAGATGATCTGGTGTGTTACGTTATCTTACAGGTTCCATGAAATACTTACCTTATGTGATTGACTTCATTAAGTTGTATTTCTCTCTCATAATTTTGGGGGCACGTAGTGAATAAAATAACAGGATCTATGTTTCCTGAATGCTGACCCTTGGTGCCTCAAATAAGCATGATCGGGCAAGACAGGCTTCTGCTCTAAGAGTCCAGGTGTGAAAATTTTCATGTCCCCTTGTAGTTTCTTTTAATTTGTTTCTGACTGAAAACTAGCAGCTTTAGTCTTTTAAAAGATGGCTTTTCGCCAGCTTGTGTACTTAAGTGTTTCAGTTTGTGGCCACTGAGGGTTGTTCAGAGTTGGGGCTGTTCAGCCTGGAGAAGAGAAGGCTCCAGGGAGACCTTTTAGTGACCTTCCAATACCTGAAGGGGCCTACAGGAAGGCTGGGGAGGGACTTTTTTCAAGGGCAGGTAGTGACAGAAGAACAAGGGTCAATGGCTTTGAACTGAAAGAGGGTAGGTTTAGATTAGATATTGGGAAGAAATTCTTTGCTTTGAGGGTGATGAGATGCTGGAACAGGTTGCCCAGAGAAATTGTGGATGCCCCCTCCCTGGAAGTGTTCAAGGCCAGGTTGGATGAGGCTTTGAGCAACCTGATGTAGTGGGGGATGCCTCTCCTCACTGCAGGGGGGTTGGAACTAGATGATCTTTAAGGTCCCTTCCAACCCAGACCACTCTATGATTGACTCTTGTCCTGTCACTGGGTAGGGCTGAGAAGAGCCTGACTGTCTCTTTACACCTTCAGGTATTTATATACATTGTTGAGCTCCACCCTGAGCCTTCTCCAGGCTCAGCAGTCCCAGATCTCTCAGCCTTTCCTCACAGGAGAGATACTGCAGTGCCATCATCATCTTGGTGGCCCTTTGGTGGAAAATGCATCCTGTATGTCTGTGTCTATCTTGTACTGAGGAGCCCAGGACTGTACACTGGAGTGCAGATGTGGCCTCCCCAGTGCTGAGTAGAGGGGAAGGATAGGAGGCTTGTGTACAGGGGGGACGGAAGGTTGAGAGGAAGAATTTTCAAACTGTCTTACATTGTCTGTGGTGAATCTAATAAGTTATTATCTCTAATTTGCAGTTCTTTTCATTGCTTTGAGACAACTGTTTCAATTAATTGATGTTGCTGTGGAGTAAAAAATGTAGCTGACAGTTTTAGTTGCGTGCAAGATTATGCACTTAACACATTTCATGGTTATGAATGTAACTGAAAAACTGAACCATGCTTTCAGGGAATTTAAATGTCAAGATCTTTGTGATCATTTCTTACAGGTTAGCAAATTTTTAAAGATTTAGTAACAAAAGGCTTAAGGAAAATGCCTTTTTTGTTAAGAGAAATTACCCTTAAAACAATGTTTGTTATCAACCCAGGAATAATCCCTAGAATCTTAAGCTGCTTTGGTTATTTTACTTGAGACAGATATTCAACTATTTCAGACAGTTAAAGATTACTTTTTTTGCATTTGAAGGGTGCTTTACCGAGGAAGAGAAAGTATCAAGTTGTTTTCACAGTTATTTCTTACAACCTTCTACAGTTGTATTGCCCTTGAGCTGACTGTCTCATCCTGAAGAGTAGGCTACTGACATGTAGCCACCGGCTTTTAACAGCTGTGCTGCCATCATCAGCAGGGATTCGTATCCTTCTGAGGTCAATACTGTTTAAGACGGATTCATTAGTAAATCCACCATCTGTCCTGGAGAACAAAACTTCATGTTTGTTTTCTTCAGCTCATACACAAATCCATGTTGTGAGATCATCATAGGACGCAGCTGCATCTCCTTTCTGTAGGAAGCAGCCGGCTGTGGTAAATAGGGAAAACATTTAGAAGTGGAGGGTAGGAACGACATTCCTTCCCTCCTCCTTTCCCCTCGCCTTCCCAAAAAACTCTTGCAGAGTGTTCTGTTGTGTAACTGGTTTGTCAGCTGCAGCTCAGCATCTCATCATTTTGTTTTTGGCTACAGGACAGTTGAATCAACGAGTTTTGATTCGTTGCTGAAGACAGATGACGACTGTTACATTGATTTGGAAGCTGTTTTTAACAGGATAATGCAGAAAAAATTGGACAGGCCAAACATTTGGTGGGGAAAGTGAGTTGGTTTTTTTAACTTATCTTTAAGAAATACTGTGTCTTTAGTGAACAGTTTACTGTTTTCATGTGGGTTGCCCTTTTCTGCCTATGGAAACTAGTTATATAAAGCAGGACTTTTATATCTGTAGATCTTTGAATCTCAGAATACAGAAGTCAGTCCTTTACCATAGCTTTCCAGAGTGTGCCTTTACAATCATCTGAACTTGTTTAATATCTTACCTAGTTTTAAAATGTGTTGTATATGTCTTTGTTGTGGTACTTAAGTAAATAAAAGTATTCCACCAGTAAAGTTAAAAGGCAAGTACATACTAGAATTGTAAACATTACTTTTTTTGAAGCCTGTGATTTTTCTGATGGGCTTGAGGAAATGGCGTAAACGGGAGAAACAAAATTGCCTTTATAGTCTGCACTTTGTTTTGAAGTCTATGAATGACAGGCATTGCTGCCCATTTTGCCGCTGTCTGAAATGGTAGATCTGATTCATGAATTCTTGAATGAAGTTCCCCAGCCTGTACTACATGTTTGAGTAACTAGGAGGATCAAAATAGCCCACCTCTTCCCTTCCAGCCATGGAATGCATTGCTACACTGGTATAACGTCCAATAGAACAAAAATGCTACACTGCTGTAATATTCAATGTAGCACAAAGGCACGGTATGTTTTTCTGGTTGCTGTCTGCTCACAGAAGAAAAGCTGCCCTTTGCTGCTTACCATGTCTTGCTTTGCAAATCTGGTACTAATTGTTGCTTACTCCTAAGGTGATTGAGTAAGGTGTGTATAAGTGTGTGGGTTAGCTGGTTGTCTTGTGATGATCTCAAAGATCTGAGTGGTGGGCATATGTCTTCTGTAGTCTGTACAAAACCCCTGATTGCCTGATGCCTGTTAAATTTTCTTGGGACTGCCTTTACCACAAGGCAAGGTTAATAGTGAAGGTAAGACAGGTTCATTCTAGTGATGTAAAAGGTCAGGAACTTGATGACAAGATGGAAACCAACTTGCAGAACAAAAAATAGCATTATGTATAAGCTGCCTGGGCTGCTGTTCCAGCAGATGTAGGAAAGGCTCTTCTGGAGTATGTTCTTAGCTGTAAGAGCTGAGGATGTCATACCAAAGAGATTGCCCCCCTTCTCCCTGGTGTCCCTACCTTTGTGTTGCTGCCTACCACGGGTCTGCTCCTTGGACAGAGTTTTCTGGTTATGTGTTCAGCTTTGTGGGTAACCACTGGGTGTACAGGAATCTTCAGAGTGGTTCTGGGGGATCCTTCCAAGCTCTCCTACCTTTCAACTCAGTGACATCTTGTGTATTTAGATTTGAGCATTGATGAAAGTGCAAATGAAATACTGTTAGTCTTCTCTGAGAGCTCGTTCTGCTGTGTGGAGACCTGAACTTCCTGAGCAGAAGGTTAATGTATCTTGCCCTTGAGGTGACTTTCTTGATGGTCTCCCTTCTGCTCCTCTGAGCATGTGTCTGAGAACTCAACTTTGCATTCTTCACCTAGACCTTATTAAGGTTTCTGTAGTTAAGTTTCTTGTTGTCCAGTGTTCCTTATAATCTGTTAATACTTAATTAATTCCTGTATTCTTAGAGAAACATGTCAGAGTTCTTGTGAATTCTGAAACTACCAGCTTATTGTGCCAGAAGCCAAGGATGAGATCTTAGTGAAACTGGGAAGGGATTGCTTTGGATTGAGCAGTACTTACGTGTGCTGTCAGTTAATAGTCATTTTCTGATGCCACTTCATACTGTGTGGTGGTTTTGTTCATTAATTTTAAATCACCATTTAAAAAGCTTATCTAGCTACTGTAGAGCATTTAAGGACTGCAGACTGGAAAACCAAATGGTCCAGGCATCCTAATTCAGAACTTTGGCTCATCTTGGAAAGAACATACTTATCTTAAGTTACTGCTATTCTGTTCTTTTAAAACTGTCAAAAGATTAGTCACCCGCAGGCATGGGAGAAGTGTCTTTGACACATCACTGATCATGTCTGCAAATGAACAGATTTATGATGGGGTAGAGTGTACCAAGCTCTTTCTGATGGACACTGAATCTAATATGAAGGCTGTAAATGAAAAGGCAGTTCACTGAAGCTGGCTCATCTGTCATGCTCTGGAAAGCAGTGGGAGTTCAGAATGGCATCTCTTCTTGACCTTAATTAAGCCAAAAAGAAACTTCAGATACTTGAAGTGTTCCATGAAGATATGTTTAATTTGTAATATGAACGTCCCCTTTTTCTGAGGTGCAAGATATGCTGTTGAATGCAACATGCTTCCTGTTCTAGTAACACATTTCTAGGCTTGCCTTAGAATAACCATTGAGTGAACTTAGGAGGATCACTGCTGCTTTCTTCTGCAGACTGAAAAATGAGTTTTGCTGAGTCTTGCTGTAGAAATGGTGTGTTAAGGTATCAAGTAATTTTATTAGGTTACTGAAAAAAGGAAGTCACAAGTCATGCTGGGAGAGAAGAGATGAAAACATCTTCTTTTCTGTATGTGGAGAACTTTATGTAGGGGTGACATCTTCAAGTGTCATAGTCTTTGGGTAAGGCAAGTGTGAGCTGCAGTGCACAATGCTGAAATCACTACAGAAGTATAAAGTGATTAGCAAAGCAGGTGCCCCTCAGTCGGGAGGGGATTGCACCCTTCCTGCTGTGACTTGGAGAGTGGAAGATACTGAATCTAAAGTGAATTCAAGTATCAGATGTGACTTATCTGTTTGGTGCTTCAACATGTCAGCTTCAGCTGTGGATGTGCAGAGTCTGGTAACAGATCTGCCACTCAACTGTAATTCCTCCCGTATGGGGCTGTTGTTTGAGGTGACAATTCTTAGTAGCTCACTAAAGGTTTTAGCTGCTTGTGCTCCTCACTGAACTCAGCAGCGCTTGAACCTGTCTGCAAAAAGGGGAGACCCTGCTGCATTGACATAGCGATGCCATTTAGCTGTGAGCACATGAAGTACTTGTAAGAGTGTAATATCAGTCTGGTCCTGAAGAGGAGAAGCCGGGCGTTTCTCACGGCCTGACACAGGGGTTTCACAGGGTCTGGAGTGGCGTTAAAGCTGCTGTGCCACACCGCCTGGGGATGGAGTCAGCACGGACACCGTGCAGACAGAGCACTGCTGGCTTTCCGCAGGCCTCTAGCAGGGAGTATGATCCTCCTTAGAGAAGACGACTGCCAGGAAGGATTTTTGTAATTCAGTGATGGCAGCCTTTGTTGAATTTTGTTTGGAGAACAGCTTAGAGAAGGTATATAAAAACCCAGTACTTTGCCTTGCTGCCTGGTTTTGAAGCAGCCACTGGTGTTATCAGGAGAACGGGTTGTGCAAGATGGCTGTAACTGCCTGCTGGCTGCAGGCACTGACTGTCCTGTCGACTCACCAAATGGGGTTGGACACAGATGTGCCTGTTACAGAACACAGGTAAGGAGGCTTGTGCTTACCTGGATCAAAACCCAGCAGCAGGTGCAGATGTGCTGAAGACCTGTCTGGCTATGTTGACTTTGTTTCTGTCCTAAAAACTTCTTACCCAAGATTGAGACCAAATAATAGTTACATTCTCAGCTGTTGTATTCGATTAGATGTGTGCCCTAGAGAAATAAAGCTAGGAGGTACCATTAGGGTCACCTTCTACTTCTTCCTCTTAATATTGTTTATTATCAGTGTTACTTCAGTGGTTATCAGTGTTCATAGGTTTCACAGAGGGTTTTGTATATACATCTCACATCTAATATGGTCTTCAGTTTCAGATTAAATTGGGCAGTTGATCGAACTGGGAAATGGCAAGAGCTGGAGTACCCAAGTCCTGCATATCCAGCCTTTGCTTGTGGGTCTGGCTACGTCATCTCCAAAGACATTGTTCAGTGGCTGGCAAGCAACTCTGAAAGATTAAAGACGTACCAGGTACTAAAGCGTTGGATCAGTTTTTCTGTCTTAAAATGGTCTAGGGAACACCCTGTGTACTGGCTGAGTTGGAAAGAACACTGTTCAGGTGTTAGTGTTGAGTTCTCCTGGTTAATGCTGGCTGTTTGCAGTGCTTTTGGTTACTATGCTTCGTGTCTCTTCTAGGTCAAAGCACAACTGTTTTGTGGAGCTGTAATCTTGGTTTTTGTACTCTTTTAAGAATCACAGGAAAGCTGGGAGGATTAATTTAACACCTCTAAAATAGTCAAAGGCTTTTGTAGTTACCATTTTTTTACTGCTTGGTACATGATGCAGCTTGTTCCAGTTCACAAAGTCATGTTTCACACTTTTCTGGTGCTAATATCTGTATTTTTTTATTGTAATGTCTTGCCTCAGGGTGAAGATGTGAGTATGGGCATCTGGATGGCAGCTGTAGGACCCAAGAGATATCAAGTAAGTCTGAAGAAATTCTCTGATCTTATGGAAAGAGAACATGCCTGTTGCTCCAAGTAGCATAAAATAGGGGAAATGGTTTTTCTTAAAAAAAAAAATTGAAACAGATATTGGATTAAAATACAGAAAAAAAATCTCAAGAAGTATTTAAAAGAAAAACCACATAAACCCCACAGCCCCACCAGCAGCCCCCCATCCTGACCCCCTAAGTTCTGTGAACAGGCCTAACAGATCAGAGAGGGACGTATACCTCCAGCTGCTGATTTTGTGTGCAAAGTTTGTTGCTAGAAACAATGAAAACCTGATTCTTGGAAGTAGAGATTGTTCAAGATGAAGTTCCTTGTAAGAAAAACTATTGAAATGGTTCTCCCTCTAACAGGATAGTCTCTGGTTGTGCGAGAAGACATGTGAGAGTGGCATGCTGTCTTCCCCCCAGTATTCTCCACAGGAACTGAGAGAGCTCTGGAGATTAAAAGAACTGTGTGGAGATCCTTGTAGATGTGAGGAAAGGTGATGGGCTTGCCTTGGAAAACAGGGTAGCATATAATGATAATGGATAACATTTGGATTCATTCTTGGAACATTAAGGTATCTTTTAATGTTGGGTTTCAACTAAAGTATAACAATATTTGCACATCCCTTTTGATAATTACGAATGGACTGATCCTATTCATTTTCTATAGGATAGATGTTGATCTGACAAAAACCAAAATGTTTAAGATAAAAAAAAAAATCCTTTTTATATAAAGTCAAAGACCTACTTGTAATTAATAAATGCACATAAGAATGCCAACTAGCCTGTCTTTTGTAAGTTAAAGTACTACTGATTTCACTGAGTATAGAGCTGTACCAGGATCCAGTGGAGAGCTGTGCTCAGCACCAGGGCATCTGGTAAGTCTTGCTGCAGCAGGTTCTGTGCAAACTGAGGGGTCGCTCTCATCTGCGCAGGGCCTGGGACAGCTTGGGGCTAGAATTTATGTTTAGTTTGTTTATACCATTGTCATTTTAGATTAAAAAAAAACAATATCAAAGTTTGCTTATACCAAATCCTGAAGTACTGCAAACTTAGCCTGATTAGGAGGGATTTCTGATAGTTCAATGTGTTATTAGATATGAATCTGAGGGTACACAACTGAAAGCAAAATAAGATTGAGGAAGAGCACACTAAAGAATGTAACTTACAATAGCAATGCCTTGCAGTATGCTGCAAACGTATTTATACTGTGGTATGGTAATGCTGTAGGGTAGAATAAAGGTCTCAGATTTTTACCTTAAAACAGTCTAAGGCTGTGTAGATATTTCTACAATTACTGCTGTTTTACTTTTGTTTGCTTTAAGGTCTTTGGAAGTAGGTGAAAACAAAAAGAGCAAGTAGCCTCTTTCAGTGCAGCACTAATTCTGTCCTATTATAAGCAAAGAGATGACAGCTAAATCATGTACTCGGTTCAGTAAAACAAATTCTCACTGCTGCAGTAGGAAGGTAGTATAAAATCTTGGCAAAAGAGTTACCTTGAGTTTTATTTAATTGAAACATCTAAGCAGTCTCAAGTAAGACAATTCAGCCAAAAGCAAAAGCTTTCATGGAGACTGAGGATTAAGTCCAGGAGCTGAAAGTGTTGCTGTGTAGCCCTCTGGTGCCAGGTAGGAAATTCACATTCTCCTATAGGTGTGTCCAGGCACAGGCTGTCCATACTCTCTGGAGGCAGTCTGGAACTCTTCTGCACTTCCAGTGGTGGCTTTTCCTTCAGCCTGTCAAGAAGAGTCCCTTCTTACCACCGTACTAACACACAGTCTCCATTTTCTATTGAGTAAAACTGCAAAGGCTTTAAGTCATTGTCTAGTTCAACTTCTTTTCCTTCCAGCTAGAATAAGAAAGGAAAAAAAAACCTGATCAGACTTAAACTGAAATCTGTTCATGTAAACCAAGTACAGAACAGGCAGTTGCAGTCAGGGAGGCTCTGTCATATTACAGGAATTAAATTAGATCCTAAATTGCAGCATGCAGACTGCCCTCCTTAAGTGACATCAATTTCATTAGGTCGTACTTTAGAACATGCCCTTGCCCTTTAGCAGCATGCAGTATTTGATTGTTGAATTACCCGTTTTTAACTCACTTTAGAACTTTCGTAGGACAGTTTCAGTTCTGAACCAGGAATTTTCAGCAGGCGATAGAGCAATCCTTTGACCCTCTGAATAGTCATAGAGTCTGTCAAGGAGAAAGAAAGAAAAGTTATTAGAAAAATGCTGCTATCACTGAGCTGTAGCAGAGTACTCGTGTTTCAACTGTACTTGCTTACAGCAACAGTGAATGGCTGTATTGCTGCTTCAGGTCTAACACTGCAATAATGTCTTTTGTACTGGAAACCATAACTGCTAATAGCAAATTGAAGTTGGTTTAGTCTCTGGGGGACAGGACAGGACAGGATACGCTACTCTGGCTGAAGCGCTTTGATCCCATATACCAAATTAAAAGTGTTACAGCTTCATAATTTACCTTTTTGAGTTTGTATTTACTACATGCCAAACTAAGTGACCTTTGGGACACATACCAGTCAGGTTCTGACTACTTGCATCTGGTGACTGTTCCTTCAAGTTTTTATTACCAGGAATTGGCTTTCCCAGCACAAATAAATGAATGTCACTGTGGAACTAGTGCCATTCTTAGAAATGGTGTCACATTAATTAGTCCCAAACAAATTACCAGTGGAGTTGTAGAGTTGTTTATATTATGAAGTCAGTTACACAAAGGGATATTTTTTGTAATGGATCTTGGATGAGTGAATGTAGTTTGTTCCAGAGGTGATACCTGTGTTTGCAATAGATATACTCAGTATTTTGGTTGAATTTTCACTTCTTTTGAAGCTTTATCTAAAGGCACAGCAATAGTGAGTTATTCCTGTAAAACCACACGTTGTACTTAGACAAATATTTTTCTATCAAACATTTTTGTAAAAGCTGTATCTATCTGATTTTATGCAACTTGTGATAATAAATGTGATTTTTATTTTAGAATAAAGTTTGAGTAAGTCTTTTACTTTCCAAAACATCAGTTTGATTTAGAACAAAGTCTGTTCATTCTGGTCTCACTGCAGGCACTAAACTGTCAAAAGACAAATTTGATGCAGGTCATAATTAGATTTCTAACTTCATGTATGTATTAGATACTAGACCTCAATATCTAGAACTGCAGACTATGTAGTTAGCTCTTACAAGTTCATGTTCTTGTTATTTGGTTAACACATCCACCAGATTTCATACCAGTTAATTAGCCTTTCATTGCCTCAAACACATTAATCATGAATCCAGCAGCAGAGGTCATAAGACAAGCATCAACTTTCAATCTTCAAGCTGGACTGAAAGTAAGTATGAAGGTACAGAAAAATAATGACTTTTTCAAACAATTTCTACCTTTGTCATTTCTTTGTATGACAGAGTCTGCAGGGGAGAACCTTCAGGAGCTGATAAAGCCAGAGGCAGCTGCCATTCTTTAATACAGTTATTTGAAAAGGAGCTACAAATCAACTGCTTAAATATGAGCCAAGACTTCTTACCTGGTAGCTTTTTCTCTACTGGCTTCTGTTCAGGTTTCTCAGGACATTTAATTGTCAAAGCTTAAGGAAGAATGGTGAGGCATTAGTGAATGAACGTTAAGTCCTGTCAGGAGCACAGTCTGTCTAGTCTGTTTTTATTACAAATTGTCTCCCCCAGCTCAGCCTGATCTAAAAAAATTAGGATGTAGCCTGCATCTGAGCAGCTAAAATAGCACTTAGTCATTCTCTGAAAAAGTAATTCTATTAAAATAATCAAGTTTTTTATTAATCTTTGTTAAACTAGGGAAAATATTTTAAAAGTGACTCCCTAATACTCAACATGGTTTTTTTGGTCAAAAGGACTATTTACCTAAAAATGCTTAATTTCTAGTTAACTTTATAAAATAACCTGCAGTAGAATGGAAATTGCTTACTCAGTTTAAAGCAGACCCTCAATATCTCAAAAGCACTGTACAAGCACATTTTAAGGAAGTTAGCCTAATTCTTTTACAGAGATTAAAAAACTCATCCTTAAAAAAAGGGGTTTCTGTTATGTCTAGCCCACTAGATTCCTTGTTCTGTTTAGTCTTCCACCTAAATGCATTAGAATGTAATGCCTTAAAATACTATTCTGCCTATGGAGTAAAAAAAGGTTCAGTTCTTCTATCCCCTGGGAAACAAAGCTACATGAATTTGTAAGTCTGGAATGTAACCTAGTTTCAATGTGTAGACAGCCCCAAATACCAAAGCTACCCCATTTTTCTGACTGTCCTAAAGTTAAGAAGCTATTAAAAAAAAATAATAAAAATCAGAAAACAGCTATTGAGGTTAAAAATCTCAAATGTCTTCTGTAGAGAAGTCAGTCACACCCTCAGAATAGAGTACTGATTAGCTCTATTCTCCATCAAGTCTTAATTAAGAAAGTCATTCAGCTTTGGTTGAGGGGGAATTGAGACAGCGTACACAGAGCAGGTATCTGCCCAAACTCATTGACAGGCACAGTTCAGAGAAGCAGAATTACAAGCTGGAACTCTGTGATGTCTCAAAGGCTTTTGAACCTTTTGTTCTCCATATACACCCAGGCACCACTAAGCCTGTAAAATGTTTTAAGTGCAGAAGGAAAAATTTTGACCATTTCTGGCCTCTTACTCAGAAGCTGATTTTTCAGGGTCAAAGGCTGTTGTCTCTTCAGTTCTCCTTCTTCAGGTGCACCATACTCTGTGTGAAGGAAAGTGCATGTAGACATGAACCCTTCAAAGTCTAAAACTCAACAGAAGACCTAAGCACACTGTGGTGTTGAATCAGGTGTAAGCCTGTTGGATCAGTCCCATCAGCAGCTGGGATACCAAGTAGAGAAAGAGGTAGGCTCCTGCAATGCTGAGTGCTGCAGGCATGAGCCTTGATCTACTGCTAGAGCATTTAGGAGAGTGCACAGGCATGTGGGATGCAGGTGGAGCAGGTGACAAGCACAAGGAGGTGCTGCTTTAAAGAAGTCCCAGGTGGAGACAGCCCTGCCTGCTCACCAGTGGAGTTATGGGGCAGATGCTCACGGGTGTCATATCTGAGGCAGTGAGCCCAAGTTCCTGAGGCAGCAGTGCCCCGAAGGGTGCAGGACTGTGTGGCTGCCCCACAGAAGCAGAAGCCCTTTGCACACAGGCCTGCCAATGGTGGGCTTTCCTAAGGCAGCAGAAGCACAAGGAAAAAGCATCAAGGGGAAGGGAAACTGGAGAGAGACGGAACCGGTGCTACCACAATGATGGAAGTGAGGAAAGGCTGATTTTACTTTAGTTGTACTTACTAAGACAAAGAGATGGGTATCTGGGATGGGCAGCAAGAAATTCTTCACTTGGTTTGTTTTTCTCTGGGTTCCAATTCCCTCCAGCAGCTAACCAGTCATTTCCAAATATTTTGCGGTAATCAAGCTCTGCTCCTTTTCTTTCAG
>NW_010289221.1:0-16877 GCF_000700745.2 Antrostomus carolinensis | reverse complement strand
ATCTGTACTGGCACAGGAGGGGCGCATAATACCATTACACAACTTTCCAGAGAAGAAAACCTAATTAATGACACTGACTCCTTACTTAGATGTTCAGTATGTTTTAATGCTACCAAGAATCTTACAAACCTTATCTCCAAGGACTGACTGATCCATAGATTCAGTACATTTTAAAGCTGTTAAGAATCTTACAAGCCTGACCTGCATGTACTGACTGATCCATACGTGGATATCTAAGCTCAGCTGTTACTGTATATGATGACATAAGGATGTTTTTTGCGGGATGTCCATCTGTATAAAGCAGATGCTGCTTCTGCTCTCTTTTATGATAAACGTGCTGAAAGTTTTATTTGGTTTAGATAATGCTATTTTCCTATTACCAAAGGCAAATGCTTGTATTACTGTCACTGAAACAGATGCAACTATGCTGCTTTTTTTTTTTTGGCCAGAACCTGGTTTTTGTTACCAATCCTGCAACTTCAATATGACTTGGGCGCTTGAAAAAAAACCACCATTCCTCCATCTTGTCCTAGTCCCCCACTGAGTTAGCAGCCTTCATAAACAGGGCTGGATCTTGTAGCCCTCCTGAGGGTCCCACTGACTAGGTGATGGAATAGTCAGCACTTTACTTTTCCTGCACCCAAACAAACAGTAATCTTAAAAGAAACTGAAAACAATTCCTCAGGCAATGATGAAATGTCTTCCCCCAGACTCCATGCAATTTGTTGAAATATCACGTACCTCAGACTTGTTCAAAACCTGCAGTTGACTTATCTTGGCAATAATTAGCTGCCTCAGGGTCCCTAGGTTGTTCTCTGTGTCCATGAAAGGGTTATTGTGACACTGCAGTGACCGCAAACTTGGCAGTTTATCAAGCTCATTGATAGATGACCACTGCAATGGAAGGGAACAGTCTTTTGAGGAAACATAAAACATACTTCATTTCAGAACAATACACAGTAACACTGACTTTCCCCGTACAGTGACCATGACCGAAACTATTCTTTTGGTCGGCAGAACCATGTACTTTCATCCTGTTCATTTATCTAAGTAAAAAACTGCATTACATTTAATTAAGGAAAAACAAACAGAAAAACCCAAATGAGGAACTACTCGGCATTTTAGGTCATTAGCATTCTGCAGGAGGAATGATGAGGTAGCAGAGGGATATGACTCGCTACCATAAACACGTATAACTGAGATGTTAAGAAATGCTTCTAAATATTTAAATTATGCCTCTGTGTTGATCAAAATATTCAATAGTTACCTCAGGATCTTACACATACAATCAAAGGAATTTTAAAAAAGCAAAGTGCAAGTTACTCTTAAACAAAGATACATGTATTTACAAAATGTGAAACTATTAATCTAACCTACCTCTGATATTTTATTGTCATTTATTGCAAGGCGTTTTAGTGAAGGAAACATTTTAGTCTTGCATCCTAGGAAAAAGTAAATTTACAAGACAATAGTGAAAACTTTAAATAAACAGAATTATAAAGCTAGAAATAAATTACTATTTTTACATACCAAATCCAACATCAGGAAAGTGTATAGAAGATATTCCAGTGTTTCTAAGTATTAGCTGTTCTAATCTGAAATTTAATAGATACGATTATTGTAAATGGCATGAGAAGTTTTTTTGTAAAGAAATACTACCTCATTTTTTCTTTTAAACAAAGATGTAATGAACTTTTGACATGATGCACAATCACTGACAAATGAACAGCAGCTTCACAGACAGTACCCAGACTTCAGCAGAGTGTTCAGGGAATAAATTTTTCAGAGAGTAAGTGCAATAATGTCAAGCTTTCAAAATGGCTCCTGGATTTAAATGGTGTGATTTCCCAAATAATTTTTAAACACAGCTCATGGCTATTTAAAAATCATGCTGCTGTTTTGGTGTACAGAGCAAGATAATAATTCTGCAAATTAGCAAAACTACTTTATTAGTCCCACAATTCTCCAGTCACTGTAACTGAAGTGCTTTAGGAACACACACCTACTTTCCCTGGATGGTAACCCCAAAGCAAGGAATCATAGCTCAAGCCTCTAACTACCGTAAAGACGTTGCTATTGAGAGTACAGAAACCCAGAAGCATCTGCATAAAGGGTATTGCCACAGACATTCTTTTGAGAAAGTGGAAATACATCTACCCAATGCAATATGGGAATTATACTGTTTGCTTCTTTGGGGCTTTTTTTAGTGTGGGTTTTTTGTTTGTTTGTTTTTAATTTTAAAGCATGTGTCTTTTAAAGTCTTTAAGTTACCCCAAAAAACCACTGAAACTTCCAAAAGAGAGTGCCTGTGCAGAGGATGTGCCACACACACCTACCAGTGAGTAACAACAGTGACCTTCCTCACGGTTAATAATCAAGAGCAGGTAACAGAGACAGGGGAGAATTATCACCACACTTTTTAACCTCCCTCCGACCTCTCTTTGTTTTGCTTTCTTTACAAAGGACAAATAAGTGTGCTCCACGGGTGCAAAGTGCTCATGGCAAGCCTCCATCACCAACCATTGTTAGTGTGTCAGCCTCAGGAGTGACACCTTCCAATAAACTGCCCAGCAGCTTTCTGAAGGCTCAAACCACCCTGAGGTGGCCGTGGAGCCACTGATGAACCTGCATTACACTGTCATGGTCAGAAAACTGTTCCTAAGGAACGACTTCCATAGCCCCTTTGCTTTGCCACTCCACACAAACTCTACAGTCCTGTCATCTTGGATAAAACCCCGTGCACACTAATATATAAAGAATTTAGTAACATGATAAATCACTTTCATAAGTACATAATGAAAACCTAATAACATACAGCTTAAGAACGTGTTGCTATACAACAAAAATATGATTATATTAAAATAGCTCAATTAAATAATTCAGTTACTCTCCTCAAGAGGGCAAAATATCTCTATTTCAAGACTCCATAAATCTTCCATACAATATCCAGACTATCATATTTCAGTCAACAAAGACTATGGAGATGAATATCCAGGACAAAGAATTTCCAGCAAATGTGTTTAACAGCAGCTACCTGGGGAGATGTGCTATTAGATGCAGCTGATTTCCATCCAGTAACTGGTTGTCTGAAAGGTCTAACAGCTTCAGGGTCTGCAGGACATTATCAGGCCTGCCACATTGGAAAAAAAACAAACACAAATGCAGAACATTTAAAGTTATTTGTTAATTAAAACACCAGTTTTCTAAGTATATTCAGTATATAACTGCATGCAAATTATTGTGTACATTTATAAACGTTTTGAAGTACATCATGTGAAGTTTGCATAATTTATTTTACAATTATGTCATGGTGATGTGAACATTACAGGGATGTTACTTCATCTGCTATATCACTTTGCAGTATATCAGTCCCAAAGACCGACTTGCGTTACTCATCTTACCTTTCCAAAACTGTAATATTATTAGAAGATAGATACAATTCTTCAAGTGCTGGCCATCCTGGAGCACAAAGAAGAACCTAAGAACAAAATTTCATTTAATATAACAAAAGTTGGGAAAAATTATTCCAGAAATTATACTTTATGCAGATTTCCTCTGAACACGTTCAGAACAAAGAACATGTTTTAGCTCCCGAAAAACAGATACATATTACGGATTGCCTAGCCCTCCCTTTCTTCCAGCTGGCTCTTTCCTCTGTCTGATCTACCAGCACAGATGACATCAAAGGGGTTCTGCAGAGTCACAGGACTTACAGTTCCAGACTGGGGCTGGTAGCTGCCCTACCTCAGACTGTGTGACCTGCAAACTGAGTTTATTTTGTTCAGTAGGGTGGGATCAGGTTATCCCTATGATGAGGTGAGGAAATGACAGTATATACTCAACTGCTAACGGTTCTGGAACTTCTGCACATCTCACCAGGTCTGTCAGATTTTTAAAATACCTTAATTTATCAGAGCTTGAAGGTTTCTCTATCATGAGACTGTGCAAGCACAGGAAACCACTAAAAACCAAGAACTGCATTAAGTCAGTAAATATCCTGAAGTTTTCATGTACTCTAAAGAAAACAGATTAATTCAAAAAGGCTAAAATTGAACAAAGATGCCTTTGTTCTAAATCTTGCGTCCTGAAATGACATAAAAAATATTTTTTTACTTTATAAAGCTTTATTTTTTGCAAACATCTACAGCAGCTAACACAACATTTTAAAATAAACACTGATTACAAAGCAATAGAAATTGCTGGCATAAACCCCAGTTTTGTATGTGATTGTGACAATGTCAAACACTTTGTGGTTTTAGCAAATTGAGTTCCATAAGCACTGGAACTGACTGGTTTCCTGCAGATCTGTGTTGTGACTTGCAAATTACTGTTTTGCTGAGATTTTTCTTGTGTGCATTTTCCAGAGTCAAATTAAGTGCAAGCTCATCCTGCTACTCCTTCCTTGGTTTAGGAAACTTAGAGGGGCTCTTTTCTCCATCTACATTCCTATTTTCTTGGAACTTGTAGGTAATACACTATTTCTAAGCCCCCACCTCTTTTCAAAATGTGTGTGAAATTGGCTAGCAGATTCAGAGTTTTTGAGATGCAAGAGCACAGACATACGTACACATGCTCAGCGTAATCGCCTAACGCGTGTTTTTACAGGAGGTTACAAAGGTTACAAAGCAGTGAAGTTCAGAGATCTGGACAATCAAATTCAATGCTATGTACAAAGCTGACCAATCCTCCTATACATGTCTGCTATCCTAGGCACCAAAAAGCCTCCTTTCATCAACTATTCTTCATTCTCTCAGTTACAGCTCTATTTAGTTACACAGCTGGATGTGTATATAAATGTCTCATTATATATACAATACGAAATATTGACACTGAGATCTCTTCAAGTGGCAGCATGTGATTTAGGGCTCGGATTCTTCACACCCAAAAATAGGAAACATCATCCTGCTGCCATATCTGCAACACATGTAAACTTACAAACTCAGATATAACAACTTTTCCTGCTCTGGAGCAAGAGCAGGCAACGCCAATATTTTCTCTGTTTAATTTGGTGTGATAGTTTCACTGGGCTGGCCCTTGGCCAGCAGTTTTTGGGCGGCCCTTGGCCCACCAGCCAACACAGCCATTCACCCACTTCCCCTCCATCCCCAGGGGATAGGGGAGAGGATTGGGGCAAGGGTAAGGAGATTAGTAGGTTGAGATAAGAACATCTAATAATAGAAATAAAATAAAACTTAAAATAATACTAATATTAAAATAGTAAGAATAATTATAACAGTAACAAACATGCAATATCATTAAAATAGTAATGACAATGACAACAGTAACAAAATATGAGTGCAACTGCTCACCACCCGCCAACCAAGCCCGGCCCGTTCCCAGATAACGATCCCGGAGGAGCAACAATCCCGAACTGAAACCGCAATCCCAGAAGAGCGAGAGCCCGAGCGAAAGCCAGAGAGAGAAAGACCCTCACTAATATACTGGATATGTCGTGATATGGTATGGAATATCCCCCTGGCACATCCAAACTCAGTTTAGCTTATTAATTTAAATATTCCTCACCCCCTTAGATCTTGTGCTTGTAGACTCACAGAACACAAAGTCCTTCACTTCCAGTGACAAAAATGAACACACTGGTGTGTTATCAGTGTTTCTCTCATAACAAGTCCCAGGCTGAAAGCAGAACACAACACTATTCCAGCTACTAAAAAGAAACCCAGCTCTGCCCCAGCTAAACCGGGGCATTTGGATAGCGTTTCCCTACTTCAACACGACAAACCAAAATAGCGTATTTACTAGTGACCAGGAAGCATGAAGAGAACCCTCAGAGTCAAGAGAAATTTGGTGCATGTTCACTACAGAGAACCTTTGGGGGATTGCCCCACAAAAGCCCTGCGTTGTGGTGGGTGGCATAGAAAAACTGTGCAGAACTGAAGTAGCAGAAGACTTTGCAATAGACTGACCAAATGAGTAGAAAATTGCCAAAACCAACTGACAGTCACATCATAATTCTAAGGAACTCCAACTGCCAAATTTTCAACTATTGCTTGAAACACAGAAACAAAAGTTCACAGATCTGACACCGAATTAACACTCAGGAAAGACCAGGACCTTGCTGTGGATAGCTGGTGGGGAGGTTGGGACAAGGAGCCACTGGAGTAGCCAGTGCTGATCAGAAAGGAAAAATGGAAATCCAAGACCTATTGCAAAAGAAATAAAGACAACAAGAAACAATTTTATTGCCACTATGCAAGTCCATGGTGTTTCTGTATTTTCAGTCTTTATCCCAGGAAGCAAACACTATAAATGGGAAAGGTACAAAGAAGCTTAACAAGAATCATCAAAGCTATGAAACAGAGAATAGCTCTTCTCAGTTACTTGCATTAAAAATATTGGGAATTATTAAATGAAATTATCAGGTAGCAAAATCAAAAAGGGTATTTTTTCATACAGCACATTAATTAAACTGATGTTAAAAAATGTGGATATCAAAAATTTCAAATGGGATCTTAATACAGCTAGATAAATCATGAAACAAACAATCCACAAATTAATTAAACACAGATACATAGTCTCCAGCTCAGGAAGCCCCAGAATTCTGGATTACTTTTTAAGAAGCTCTTACTTTATGCTTGCCCTTTGTCTAGAATTTTTCCCAACTACCTGCTACATGTGTCAGAAACATGATCCTGCACCTCTACTCTAACCCAGAATTTTCTTTTGTCCTGTTTAATAGTAGATTATTTTATAAATGTAAGATGTTAATTTGAAAACAGAATCACAAATACAACATTATGATCTAAATGCTGAATAAGAAAAAATGGTTTTGGAGCCATGCACATGGATTCATTGCTTTCAAATGCATTAATTCAATTACCAAGTCAACGGTTTCTATTTGACAGGACATCTTTCCCCCTTGAAGGTTTTATGTTATGTTTTGAACAATCAATCAACAATTATACAATAATAAGCTCTTTTACTGATGTATGAATAGAAATCTCAGATGTCTGTAGAAATATGCATACAGTATACTAATGAAATAACTTTCTGGAAAACTGATGCTCAAGGCATGTAAGTGTGGAGTTATGTGTAATTGCGTAGCAGTTAAGCGTGTCCCTCTACTGTGAAAAATATTTCAAAACAGAGGAACAAATAAAAAGAAAAACCACGAGTCTTCTTTTCTTTTTTAAAACTATCCCCATGCTATATATTCTTACATACGGCAGTAAGTTATTTTGAAATGCTGTTCACTGTTAAATTGTTTTAATCTAGGATTTTCCGACTTTGCTTATACTCCCACTGACAATCACTGTATTACTCTTTTGCCTGGATCATATTCATTATTGCTTTATATTAAAAAGTTGACTTTTCAAAGTAACTCCCCATATAGCTTAAGCAGTAACAAGCGGTTTGTTCACAAAGTATTAATGTCAGGTAGGTCCCTTAATTTTTTTCCTTTTGTTTGGCTGCCCTGAAACACCACTTTTAAGCACAGGCTTATGTCTCCTCACTTATAAGGGAACAACTCAAACAAATTTCAGTTTTAGAACAGAGATTTCTGAACCAAAAATGTCCTTACCACCTATGATGAATTGTCAGCTAGAGCAGAGTTTCAAAAACAAATGCAAAAGCTGTGCAATTTTAAACTGCTCTGACTAACCTGGGTCTTCTCTCTGAAACTTCAGTTATCCCCAGAGAACTCCAGTCTGCCTGAAGCAATGGCTCTGACCAGCCTTTCGGCCACCCTGGTATGGAGGAAATGCTGCTGGCAGCTGCCAACATTTTAACCACCACAATGCACAGATTTACTCTCATGAGCACTAAACAACATTTAAACTGTCTGTAGCCACTTAATTCTTCCACTCACTTCACCACTGATATTGCTGCTGCTATGGAAGGATTATCAACTGTCCTAGCATAAACACCACTGACGGTTTAAGAGAGCAGTGAATGGACACTAAACAAAAATATAGCAATGATCCTCCTCCAGCCCTGCTGCAAGAGAAGAAAATGAAGAACTAACTTTCTACTTAACTCAAACCTCAGTTTTGGCAAGTGCTCTCTTACTGGATAATGTCTGGCAGCCAAAATCTGAAAATTCAGGTAATTTCACAATGCAGCAGACACAAAATCTGCCCTTGAGAAATCCAAATAATACGCTGGAATTTACAAGCCATTCTAAGTAATGTGGCACTACTGAGATGTGCTTCATAAGCCCCATCTCTGAAAAAAGGCCAGTGCTAACATACTTGACAACAGGACTTCATTCTTAATAAGACAATCATATTAGTGGAGAATCATTTTAATGTTTGCAAGTTTCGGTCCCTGAAACAAGTCAGAGCTTTGTTTATTCTGTGATATATCTGTGTTGCACATAAGCAGGCAGCATCTATTTCAAGAATTGTCAGTATATGCAAAGATACTAAGCCAATCTCCTGCTGATGCAACGTGATGCCAAAATAAGTCCCACGCGTCATAATGGCTTACATTCTTCCATTTGCATTTGTTCTATTACATGCATAAAAATACAGATAAACCTTTAATAACTGCAAGGAAATGCAAAGATTTCATTCACACAAACCCCTGGGACATGAAGTTATATTATACTCCAACTGCTTTATCTTAACTTGGCCATTTACAAATGTAGTTTCTTACTAGACTCCTGGGCCAATGCAACTTCCTACATTATGTAGGAATTACGTTAGTTACTACGTAACTAATACAGTTATGCCACAGCACCTTTCCTACGGGTGATTACATTTCAGTAGAGTAATATAATGTGTAAATGTTTATTGTGCTTTCCTGGCCTCAAAAACCTAACAAAACCAAAGAAATAATAATAATAATGAAAAACAACAGGAAAGGGTGTTACCTCTGTCCATGTTATCTCAGTTTGATTAAGTGCCAGAATCCTCAATTTTGAAAACACACTGGATAGAGAAGTCGATGTAGATGGAAATTTAATTTTGTTTTCACTGTGTAAAAAGAATAGTTATTAGCATAATGAATAATTGCTTGTAGTTAAGTCAGTAATTTGGAATTATGTATTAAAAGCAAACAATTTGCACAGAGAGTTACTGCTAAACCTAACTAAACAACGCTAAGCAAGATTTTTAAGTGATAAGGATGCGTTACTAAACTCTGGCAGCAGTGCCACCTCAAGGTCTTGGCTTCTTCTGAGGGGTCCATCCACCACTGGGGTCCCCACACCCTGCCAGAGCCATGCAGACCCTACACACAAGTGCCCAGAGTCTGACCTGCTGCTCAGACACTCAGCAAACTTGTCTTTGTCTGCTGCGGAGCTGTGTCCTTGCTGCGAACCACACACGCAATGCGGACGCGTATACGTGTTAAGTCAGTTCTGTCTTGGGCAAACTAAGCTTTAATATCCAGAGAATTAATTGATGTCACAGAAGTGTACAAGGGCATCTTAGGACACTGTACACTTAATTTTCTATACTGCCTGTTTCCTCATTTCTATAAAAGTACTCTTGAATAATTTCTTTTTTTACCTTCAGTCTAACTGCTTAGTTTGAGAGTCTACAGCACCCTGTAAAAATCTATAATGATTTTAATCCAGTCTCCCCAGCTAACAAGCCAATTCACATAAATATGGTGAAATGTTATGTAGAACACATTGACAAATGCCTAAATTCCTGTAAATGTTTAATGGCTAAAAACTGTATTCTATTTTTCAGATAACTCTGATTTTCCTAATTTTACAAATCTCTAGTTGGCATCTACCTGTCCCAAGCACTTCTCCAGAATTTAGTTTTACATAGATGCTAAACTCCTAGGGTTCTAGTCTTTCCTTGAAAAGGAATGTCTGAAAAACATAGCACACACATGAATTAATGACAATTTTTTTTTAAAAAAAGCATTTACAAACTTAGCTCCCATTAAAATAAGTATTGAGGTATCCAGTTACCTTCAGAAAGTTGACCCTCTATCTAAAAGAGACTCTTCTTTTTTGTCCCTATGCAAAAGGAACAGAAATCCAAATATGAATATTTATACCTTATATTAAGTGTTTCCAAGTTTTGAAGTTGAGAAGCAATAGCTGTTACTGTCTCCCAAGATGATATTAAATTTTTTGATAGGTTTATATGCCTGATATCTGAAATTTCACTTTAAGAAAAATAAACTTATCTCAAATCTGAACTTCCTTTTTCCAAAATCAGAATTAAGGTTTTGTTTTGAATCAAATAAACTGCAATAGATTGCACTTGCTTGGGCTAAGAGATACTACTGCTCAGTTACAGCAAATTTATTTTGATTTGTGGTATGGAAATGGCTTACAGTTTTATAATAGAGCTTAACTTGACAAAGCCTAAAATGGATTAATTTCTGTAGAGACAGGAACTCTTACTGGTCCTCATAAATGAACAAATAATATCTGCTTTGTATTTCTGTAACAGCACTACAACATGCAGTATATTGAATACATTGTTTATTATATACTGAAAACCTCTGGTGCCTACAGAACATATCAGTTGTATTTTTATGGCATTACCTATTCTAGAGTTAAATTTAAAAAAAACCACCCACTGCTGGAGCCTTCTGAAATTGCAGTCACAGCAGCAACTTATGACAATATTTCTATTCTTATCCACAATTTGCATTCCCTCTCCAAACTTGTAGGCATCTACTTTTTAACTCTGTAAACACTGCATTGAGCTTCTAAACATAAACTGCAGCTTTAAAACTTTTTTTTTTTTTTAATAAAAGGATACAAATACAATTCATTGAAGTGAATACCTGGAATGCTAAAATATGTACTTTATGTGTTGTATTATGCAATATAGCAAAAAAGGATACTAGCACAAGTTCTGCTGATTTCCTCTTTCTGACCAGCATGGCTCACTGCACACTCACACACTGAGATATCCACTAGTTGGTTCAGTTGGCTAAATGAGAAAGAACATTCTGTTAAGTAATCTTCAAACAGAAACAGATTTATATAAGTACTTGGTTGTTACAACTAAGTAATATCCTTTTCACACATATCATCTCCTTTAGAATTAGCAATGTGCAGATTGCTACATTGCAGTGTCTTTCTTACCAGAAGACAGACATATCTCCTATTTTTTGCCTTTACATTGCTACTACAAAACAGGTCTGACTGAACCACCATCCCACCCCCCAAAAAACCCCAACCAAACCTCATTCAACTGAAAAAAAACAGTGATAAAACAGATAAAATATAGCTATGCAAACTGGAATTTAATTAGAGGCTCCAAGTTAAACAGGTTCCTTGTAATACTTTCTACAAGCAGTTCTAAGTTATTTGGACATTCTTTGTACCACTTATCAAAAAAGACAAGAGTATTTTTGACTGCTTAGTATGTTCTGGGAGACAAAGGGAGAACAGTTGTGGAGTATCAGCTCAGGAGACTGCCACCTATTGAACCGATACCTCTCTAAAGGTGGAGGTCATTAAAACTGCAATCTATTACACATCATCGAGTTACTTCTTTCTTATTCTTCCAGATAAATGAACATGACATGAACTGACTGAAAGACTTCTTCACTAGCAGTACAGTGACTTTCTGCCTTCCTTCTGTTACAAAGTCATCACTGACACGATGTGTAAACGAAGATGAAAGGATACCGTACACGCACGTGTAAAATGACTGCCGATACAATGATAATTTATCTCCCTCATTCCTCCCCAAATATAATCACGTGCTACTTTCTGAAATCAAAATGAGGACTGTGAGCACTCAAAACATGACATAATCCCAGTTCCTATCCATAAAACAGGTAAATTACAAAGCCACAATAGGAAGATTTCTTGTCTCTTCCACCACAGTGCAGTTTTGCTTACTTTTAGAGATATGACAATATTACATGCGAGGCAGACAAATTTCTTTCCTTACAGTTGAACTACTACTTGACTAATCAATTGCTAACAGTGTATCTTAGATTTTCATATATTACACTTGCCTTTGTTGTTCTGCAACAGAATCTATGCCAACAAATTCCACAGTTTTCTTTCCAATTATGAATGTATTCTCTGTCCCCTGGTCAGCATCTTGGCTACCATTCAGTCCGTACCGGTCCTTTACCGCGGTAAGAAAATCTACTCCAAAATTTGCCTTGTTTGGCCGGATAAACGATCCTCCTGTAGGATGCCTAGAAGAGAGCAGCCAGGAAAAGGTGAAATATGAAATGATTAGTCTCAAAAGTACTAATTATTACTTTTTATTTATTAATTTTAATTATTACTTATCAATCATTACAAAATACTGGGAACCAAAGCAGTCAAAATGCAATTCTACAGGCTAATTTTAGACATCTTATTTCCCACTCAGTGAGACCAGGTAAGACTTGCAAAGCATCTTTCATAGTATTTGACCCAACAAGTTCATACTGTAAGATGCCACGAGAACTGAAGCACCAGATCTCCAAATGTATTTACATATCAAAATTACAATGTCAGTGTAATTATTAGAAATAACTGTTCTGTTGTTTCCAAACTCATTATGAACTCAGTTTTTGCAGAAAATTATGTTTTTACCTATGGATAGACACAAAGTTACCTAAAACATACTAGAGATATGTCTGGAATCTTACCACAGCCTAACGCTCAAAGGGAATACTCAGAACTGCCTCATTATATTTGACTTGAATAATTCACTTGTAATTCTAAGAGAATGCAGCCTCGTCCTTCCATCCACACAAATGACACAAGATGCAAATTGTACCACTTGGAACTCTTACACAAACTCAGACTTTTAAAAATTCTGATACTAATTCAGTAACAGTTTTGAAACTGAATATTCAACAGAACTATCCAGCTAATGTATGCTCTACACAGTTCTTAGTTTCTTAGTTTTTCTTGCACACCAAAAAACCTTTATTGTGTGACCATTTCTATCAAAGTTAGCAAGGAAACACAGTATCTAGGAAGAACTGTCAGAGACAAGTTGTGAGAATGGTATCACTGACCAGATGGAAGCTCTGATAGGAGGATCAGCCAGAAAACAGCAGGAAGAAAACTGGTAGTTATGATTACTGGTCTGCCTTCCAGCTGAGAAGAGTACAGACTTTGGTTGGAAAGTACCCAGGAGGAAGAAATCACTTATGTAAATAAAACTCCTCTTTTCAAAACAGCATGTAAACGTCAAGTGGCTAATTAGCAAACCATAATATAAACCACCAGTGCTACAGAGTTCAAAATCCTCTCAGAAAAACAGTAACTAGGGACCCTGAATCCTATGGACCTATTACAAGTAGAAGGAATAGCTTGGGCACCAAATATTCACATTTTTATTAAAAAATCAGTACTGGAAAAATCAGTACTGCCTGTGCCAGTTCCATTCATTAACATTTCTACTACTTATTTAAGTACTCTCATATCCTGCAGAAAGATCTGGGTAGAAACTAAATATTAGTTACTTTAAAAATATTTTCGGTCTAGTTTTGTAGTGACTAAGTTTATAGAGCAATGATTACAAAACAAGCAGAAAGGCACACTCTTGGAGAACATAAATCCAGTGTATACTTGCATGTTCAATAAGCATTATCAATTCTCTATATTTTTAATCCAGTAACCTTCTCTTAAGTCTTTTCTTCCATTCCTTTGAAGTTCTTCATAGCTTTCAAACATTTGGCCAGTTTAAATGTTAAACTACCTCAAATGTAAAAACGATGTGACTCTTTCTTAAAATCACTTCTTAAAACAGTAAATTACATTTTTACCATGTTAACTACAATGCCTCTTACCTGCAAAGTATATCACTTTTGCATTTATTAAGTCAAACAGCTTCAGAGATCGCAGATAGTGCAGGATTCTACTTGGGGCTCTGGAAAGAAAACTTGTACTCTTGTCTACCTGTAATTCCCCCTAGGTCCTGCTGTATGTTTATTCTGACATCTCCTGTCATTCTTCCTACACCTTGATTCTCCTCATTTTGTCATTGCCATCCCTCTGCACTCAACAGCTGTGCTACTTTTCTTCCTTTGCTCCCCCCAGCCCTCTCATCAGAGCTAATCTAGTCATCCAGATCTGCACCCCTCCTGTCATGCCATTCAACCCTGGCATAGCTAAGCCCTTTGGGCTTCTCCATCACCATACCCATTCCTAAGCCCATTTCTGTCCTCTCAGGTCACCGTTTTGATTGGTATCTCCTTCCTCATTGTCTTTTCAGGAGCCAGTTCTATCCCCAGGAAAAAATGCAAAGGAAACTGGCTACCTTGCCCCTTGTCATCTGAAGCTACGTGAAAAGTATGGTGCATTTCTCTCTCAAGATCCTTCTATTTTTTTGTTTTGATCATAGCAAGGTCATAGGATTTCTCTCTCCTGTTCTTACCACTTCCAAGCACTATACATGCTATCTTGTCTAATGTATACTCAAATCCATTCCACAGCCTAAGTTTCTTTTTCAATTCCATTCTATTAGTTTGATCTACTTTTTCAAGAACTGTCACAGAGAAGGGCAGAAAAAGAGACTGCAACAGGAACCTATTTTCAGGCAAAATGACTGTGTGTTCAAGAAGAGAGGTCACTTACCTGTAACTCATCTTCCCTAAAATACGCTGCCCGTATTAACTTTCACACTGGGGAATATGAGCTGTACAAGCCATATGTATGTACCAAACAACTAATGTACAGCACCTGGACTCATAAAAAAGCACACCAACTGGCAATCAGTTTCCATAAGTGGCAACTAAACAGATAAATCCTAACCCAAAGAGTCATCTGGCACGTATATCAGGAGATGGAAGAACCTGCAGACTACTGTTCAACCTGACTTAAGCTGAACATTCAGAAGCCTGAGAGCAGGGATTTTGATCCTGTGTGTGTGAAATGTCCTGCAGCCAGGACAATACAGCGCAGAGATGAAGTGGTAGAAGATATGCCCCAATTTTCTTAAGCAGAAAATCTGGAATATGTCCAAGTGGGGCTCTGACAACCAGCTGGCTCTGGTTAATACTGACACTTCTTACTGACTTTTAAAATAGAGAGGTTGACCCCAATCTCAGAAGTCAGCTTGTAGGACACTTACTATTCATGATTCAGTAGCCTGAAGCAATACAGCCCATCTACTAGCACGCCCAGGGCCCTGGAAAGATACTCATTAAAATTTAGATTAGCTATCAGCTTCCACTGGTTAACTATTTCCGTGAATAAGGAGGAAATTTGGCATCATTCTTCTTTGCTAATGTAAAACAAAGTGGTGACTCTACTCATCATTACAGGTACATGATCACTCTTCATATCATAGAATGGTCTGGGTTGGAAAGGACCTTAAAGATCATGTAGTTCCAACCCCCCTGCCATGAACAGGGACACCTTCCACTAGATCAGGTTTCTCAAAGCCTCATCCAACCTGGCCTTGAACACTTCCAGGGAGGGGGCATCCACATCCATATGCTAGAGAAATGTCACACACATACACTTCTCAGTACCTGGAGAATGCAGTAGTACATAAATTGTGTTCTGCCAACAGTTACACACTTGAGCTCTCTGACTGCAGAAGCAAGCTTCATCAGCCCAGACAGTAAAGGTGGATGGAATGGAAGGGCTTCTTTGCCCAGTACAGGCTGTGTGCAATGATTACCTCAAGGCAATGATCAAAAATACAGCTGGTCAAATCCATGCACGTCTTTTCTAGATAGGCCCTGAACAGATTTCTTCCTTTTAGAGGAAGGTGCTCGACACACCAGACTTCTTTTAGAAGAATCTACACACTGCAGTAAAGAAAACCCTTCAAGTTTTAGAACAGTCTGTAGTGTCTGTGGCATCAAACAACACTTATAAGGGACACCTAACGCTACTCTGCTATGGTCTATCAAACTCCCGAATGTACAGCGGAAGCTTTGCAAACATCAGCAAATACATGAAGTTCTTGCAAGTTTACCACAGTCAAACAGACATAAAAGCTGAGTCTGAGGTTTTGCAAAACAGGGATAGAGAGAGAGAGACATCTGTAGTTCCAGATGGTACCTTAAGGTTCTGCTGGTGCACAGGACACAGCTGAATAGTGGTTAAGGACAACAGTTTTGTTTCAACGCTGTTCTATTGACAGCAGAGAGCAGAAGTCTCTGATGGGCACAGTGACACACAGAGAGACAATCAAAACTTCCTAAATGAGACCTTCTGATACTAAAAGGAATCTTGGGAACATTCTCTCCTTCCTAAATGGCAATTGTTTTTCCTTCGTAGACACTAAAATGATATTGATATCTTCCTGTATTTGAAGAGTTTGTTTGTGCTCTAAGTGGATATTCCTGGAGGTGAATCTGTCATTCTTGAAGGAGAGATAGTCTAATTTAATATAAACAGATCTTCTTTTGGGCAGGAACATAAAGTTCATGGAAACAGTTACATCCCATTGGTCACAACTGCCGTTTCTAAATATAAAAACATGTCCCTGTGGAACTTACAAAACTCACTGAAGAAGGAAAAACTGAAAACATGTAATGCCTTTGCCAGGACAACTTGGCATTTCAGGGCTACACAAATGTACAAAAGTCAAAGTTCGCATCAGAAGAAAACTTAGTAACACAAAGTGGGGGAACAAAGGCCACAAACATAGAATCACAGAATGGTAGGGGTTGGAAGGGACCTCAGGAGATCACCTAGTCCAAGCCCCCTGCCAAAGCAGGTTCCCTACAACAGGTTGCACAGGAAAGCGTCCAGATGGGTTTTGAACATCTCCAGAGATGGAGACTCCCCAACCTCTCTGGGCAGCCTGTCCCAGTGCTCTGTCACCCTCACAGTAAAGAGGTTTTTCCTTAAGTTTGTATGGAACTTCCAGTGTTCCAGTTTTTGCCCATTGCCCCTTGTCCTGTCACCAGCCACCACCAAAAAGAGCCCGGCCCCATCCATTTGGCCCCTGCACTTCAGGTATTTACAGACATTGATCAGATCCGCCCCCAGTCTTCTCTCTCCAGGCTGAAGAGTCCCA
>NW_010289220.1:57229-57616 GCF_000700745.2 Antrostomus carolinensis | reverse complement strand
CGCCTTCGTTGCGCGAGCGCGCTCAGGTGCAGCCGTTAGTTCCCTCATCAGGCGCAGCTGAGGGGAGTCCTGAGGGCAGCGGCTGCCTGGATCGCGACACGACGGGACACGACACGAGGCGGTGTCGCCGCGGGTGAGTGACGCCTTCGTTGCGCGAGCGCGCTCAGGTGCAGCCGTTAGTTCCCTCATCAGGCGCAGCTGAGGGGAGTCCTGAGGGCAGCGGCTGCCTGGATCGCGACACGACGGGACACGACACGAGGCGGTGTCGCCGCGGGTGAGTGACTCTCCGGGACGGAGCGGAGGGGCAGCGGTGGTGCTGAGGGAGGCAGGCGGGGGTCTGTCCCCTCAGGACCCCGTCGCGACGAGCTGCGAGGCGGCCTCGGCGCT
>NW_010289220.1:53402-57170 GCF_000700745.2 Antrostomus carolinensis | reverse complement strand
CGTTCCCCGTCTCTCCCTGCTGCTGCAGGTGACTTTGCACAGGAATTAAGCTTTTAAACCTTAAGCTCGTACAAAAATAAGTGTCTTCTGGGTTCTTAATTTATTTTTTCTGAGTCCTGAGCGTGGTTTTTCCTCCGTGGTGATTTTCTCCCCCATACTGTGCTCGCTGTCGTAGCACGGTACAGGCTGCCTGTGAGGGCATCGCCCTGTGTTGAACAGGGCTGGGGCTTGCCCCATGGCTGGTTTCTGTGCAGCCCCACATGGCTCGTTATCCATTTCTGAGTAGCTGGGGAACAGTCTTCTCTCTCTGATGATTGACACAAAGGTCAGTCAAAGAGGATGACTCACTCTCTTCCCTTCCTTGGCAATTTGTCACCCTGCAGATGACACATCTTAGTGGTTCCTCAAGCGGTGAAGAGAGCTCTGGCAGACCCTGTGGGGAGCTGTGCCTCTGGGTTGCTCTTTTTTTATCCTTGTGGCTTTTTATTCAGCTATTATGTGCTCTCCAAGGCCTGAGAATGGTGATGAGCAAAAGCTGGAGAGGCTGGATGCCAGGCTCTCCTTCGCCATAAACCAGCACAGGAGCTGGAGTGAGCCCAAAACAGTGGGAACTTGGGAAGTTTGTGGATGTGTTTCTCTGAGTGTTGGCCCACAATGTCAATTTCTTGTTGCCCTTTTTTTTCTTTTCTTTTCTTTTTTTTTTTTTCCCCCCTCCTCTCAAGTTAGAGCAAGTTTATTTCCGCAGGAGCTCAGTGTGAAAACACATTTAGTACTGCTGTGTGCAACAAGTATTAGGAAGGAACAGGAAACTTGGTAGCCCCTTGATGGGTGTTTTGGTGGGGAGAAAAGCAGTGAAGGAGCCCAGGCAGGAATAAGGCCTGAAGTGGCTTGAGCTGGGGTGAGAAAGGTTGCCAAAGACTTGGTTTCAAACCCAGATTTGAAGCAGAGAAGTTGTTTTGCCAGATGAGGTTGTGCATGTGTCAGTCTGGGGGAATGAATTAATCTGCCAGTGAAGTGCAGCCATGGCTGGGCTGAAAGGCAGCGGCTGGTAAACAGAACCATGAACAACCACTTGTGATGGGAAGTGGAGGAGGTTGAATTAAATTACAAATAGGTTGTGACTTAAGCAGATAGTAGGAATGTTCTCCATCTTAAACACAAAAGGTTCTACTTGTGGAAAAGAACGTTGTGAGGCAACAATAAGGGCTGCTAAGGGGTGAATAAGGGCGAGGAGGAGGTATTGGTAACTCCTGCGTATGGACTAGCCGAGAGGGGATGAGTCTGAGAGGAAGGGTTGTGGTGCGGCTTTTGTTAGCTCATTTGATAGCTTGTGGGCCTGGAGGCTGGGTCACATCCTTTTCCAGTGGAAAATTTAGCAGTCTCAGTGTCCCTAGCACAAGGGTGGGTGTGAAGACATCCAGTCACTGAAGGGGTGAGCTGAAATGTGGCATGGAGGGCATTTGTGGCTTGGCTGGTTTTGCCAAGAAGGAAAGCATCTCTTGCTACCTCATGGCTGCTATACTTTAATGTTTGTTAGCTTTTGTTCTGTGTTAAGTTCATCTTAGCTACAGATGTGGGCACTGATGTCTCATTCCCCATCACCAAAGAGCTCTGCAGCCTTGTCCCGCTGCAGGTGATGGGCGTTGGGTGATTAAGAAGTTCCCACATGAAATCAGGTGATCTGAGATTATTTCCCTAACCCAACTGAACCCAGAGAGTGCAGGCACAGAGGGATGGGACTCTTTACAGCCTGGGACAGGGCAAACTGAGGGTGAGCTTTTAAAATAGCTGTGTGGAGGTGCCTTTTTTTTTTTTTCTTCAACTTTAATGACCTTTTCAATGGAATCTCTTGGTGCTAAGTGAGAAGTGCAAGGTAACTGCAAGGGAAGGTTGCATGTCTGTACTAGGACTTTTAATCCTTTCTAGCTGGTGGCTTCTGTCCCACTGAGCTTCCTAGGGCTGTATTGTGTTGGACAGAGACATATGGAGAGGCAAGAGGGCCTTGAGTGTTCTCGCTTGAACCCAAACCCATTGGCTGGATTGTGCAGGCTCCTGGGAGCCTTTCCCAAGCTGTGATAGCCTGGGCTTCCCCTGAGCTTTTTGTGGACTAACCAAGGGGTTGGGAAAATGAGCATGGAGTTGATCAAGCAGTCGGTGCACAAGCTAAGCCCACAAATGGCTGGCTGACTCTGGACCAGAGTTTGTTGTCTCTGCATCAAGAGCTGCATGTCAGAACAGCTCCATGCTACGGGGAGTGATGAGAGCCATGAGCTGTCCCTTGGTGGCATTCAAGAGCATGATGAGTTTGCTGCCGCCTGCCACAGCTGCTCTGTTTTGCTTGAAGGAGTTTGTGTTTGACGGACAATAGAGTTTTGTAACCAGAGGGTGAGCAGTGGCGGTTCATCTCCTTGAGTGTCACCTGGGCTTGTGATCGTTTCCCGAGTGAGACGCAGCCCAAGAGCACTGAAGGATCTGCTGCCTGTAGGATTTTCTTTCTAGCTCTTTGTTTGGAGAGGGAGAAGTTTCTGACAAGAGAAATTCCTTAAGCTGCAAGGCTGCTCAAGGAAAGGTGGTGGTGAGGTGCTGCTTTGGTCGTTTGTTGCCTTTACTCATCCTGTCTTGAGACTCAGTCTGTGTCCTCTGGCACGGTGACACAGCACTGCCTGCAGACAGCTGAAACAGTTTGGAGTTCTGACTGAATTCTGTGAAAACTAGACCACCTTTTCATTTCTCCTGCGAGTGCTATTGCACTAGCTCTGCACGGTGCACAGTGCTCCCACTGTATGCTCTGTGGGGGTAAACTGCTCCTGGTGACAGTTTCTCGGGTTGGCTGCAGACAGTGGTGGGCTGATTTTTAATTTAATTTTTTTTTTAACTCCTTGCCGTCTTCCTGAGGGTCCTAGTTTGTCAGAGACATAAGTGTGAGTGAGCAGCAGACCAGTCCCCTGCCCCTGGCATTTGTGTACCTCTCAAAGAAGCTGCTGCAGGGAGCCAAAAGGTAAACCAGGGCTGTTGTGAATGCCTGGAGTGACAGTGATGATAAATCATGAAATCTTGCCAGTGCTTTGTCTGTACGTCTCTAAGCTTTATTTTTCCTGATGTAAAAATGGAAGTGACATCTGTGTCTAATGTGTGAGGCTGTGACCTCAGAGAAATCCACTGATGGATGCTGCCAGAAGGGCCTCATGCATCATCTAAGGTTGCTCTGCAGAGGCTCGGCCCTTCCTGAGCCAGCTGGTGTGCAGGCACCCTCACCACGTCCTGGGGCTCTTGCTGCTAGCTGGGAATAGAGGAAGGCTGCTGGCTCCTTGGGGCTGACTTACAGTGGCTGCAGTAGAGCTTATGTGGGGAGAGAAAGCATGCTCTGAACTGCCCCAGTGTGTGTTTAGGTATCTGGTGTGGTGACAGATCATCTCTGACCCCTTGGTATGCAGTTATTATCTCCTAGCTGCTGCCAGAGGCTCAGCTTTGCTGGGCCTTTGCTGCTTTGGAGCTTTAGGGCTGAACAGTGTGTGCAGCTGGTAATAAACCCCAGACAGGAGCATGCCTCTAACCCTGGCAAGCACAGAGGGCACCAGTCAGAGATGCCCAACTAAGCATTAATTCTGTCCTCTGCAGGTTATCATCGTGTGCTATTGGAGGAGTCCACCTGTGCTCTCCAGAAAGCCTTCTCTCTGCTGTCTGATCTGCTGAGGCCATTTCTAATAAAGCTAACTACAGAAAAGCAGATTCAGCTCCCTCTCCATGCGTGGAGACAAGTAAGTTTTT
>NW_010289220.1:38904-53362 GCF_000700745.2 Antrostomus carolinensis | reverse complement strand
GAAGCCTGTCTTCTTCCACTGGCTCTGATAAAAACCCCTCCCTGCCCAGCTAGCAGCTGGCTTTTGGGGCACTCTGTGGTGGTAACTGCTGTGGTAGCTCCCAGGAGTGTTAGCTGGGTGCCAGGGTGGGGGGACATGTGGGACAGAGCTGGGACAGCTCAGCAGGCAGAGCCACGCTCCCTGCGCTGTGTTTGAAGGGGGTTGGTGGTTGGCAGCACTGGACCAGAGCTGCTCAAGGACTGGCTGGGGAAGGCTGGTGGTGACCAGCTGCTCACCTCTGCGCGTGGCAGCCTGCAATCCCGTTTATTAGCACTGGAAATTTGCTGTCTCTGCTCCAAATGGAGTGTTTACAGCATTGACACGAACAGCTGTCCCAGTCAGCCAGATCGTAACAAATGGGAGCGCTGGCTGGAATGTTATTTTGCTGCAAGGGGGCAATACATCTTATTACTAAACAATGAAGCTTGTGATGGATGGTGATGAGTCTCTTTTCTGTCTTGCTTGATGATCACACTGAAAAATAAACATAAAACCGAGGATATTCCCAGGGATCTAGGCAAAGCCTCGCATTGTACCTGGGAAGAGACAGCCTTGAGGTTCTCTGGTGCCTTAACTGCAAGAGCCTTTGCATCAGGCTATCGGTTATGCTGCCTTCTCTCCAGGAGAGATGAGCTGAAGGGGATGTGCACTTGGGGGAGAAAATTAGGGGAGAGAGAAGGTGCTGGCTAAAAACTTGGGGTGTGGCAAGAGCTGAAGACAACTGGTCTCTTCCCTGGGAACACTGCAGAGCTCTTGTCTTTGGTCATGTTGCCTGTTGTTTGATTATAATGCAGTATGGGTCAAACACTGTCGTTTTAATCCAGCCTGAAACAGGGCTGTGTTACTGGGGGCTTGAAGGGGGCGGGGGGAAATGGGGACAAGGACCTCCTGAGAGCCAGGCACGTCATCCTGCTGCTTCATCTGACTTGTGTGGAGGACTGCAAGCCATAGCCTCTCTGAGCAGAGAGCTGGAACAAATGATACGCTCGTTTAACGCCAGCACAAAACTGGAGGAATTGTGTTCAACGGAAAGAAGGTGAGTCTAGGTGGATCAGCTACTGCTTCTGCTGAGTGGCTGCAGCAGCAGAGCTCAACCCTGTGCAGGTATGTTACCTACAACTTGGTCACTGCAGAAATATTGATGGACTCTTGGACAGAGCTCTGCAAGAGCCGCAGAGGAACGCTAACTGGCTAAAGATAGTGTGTGTGACTCGCTCCTCTCCTACACGTACCTTCACCCACACACCCTTCCCCTCCTGCTGTTTCTAAGAGCAGGCAGCACAGGACTGCTGGATTTTCTGCTCTCCTTCACCCTAAGGGTGGTTTGTTTTGGGGTTTTTTTTGTTAAATGGGAACTGTGAAATGATGAGAACAGGTGGTGCTGCGATTACACACCAGAATAAATATATTCAGAGCACAAGTGGGGCCAGCAGAACAGCCCCGTGAGAACCAGTGTCCTCTCTGTGTGGGCTGTCTGGGTGGTGGTGCAGATGCAGCACACTGGGGCTGACAGCCATGAGGACTGGCAGGGGATGTGAGAGTGACATGGGTAGTGTTGGGAAACCAATTAAAGCTCATTTAAAATATTAGCATACCAGCAGGCAGAAATTCTTCCGACTGGATTGGTTTCACTAGGGGATCAGGGAATAGGGCCGGTGTGCAGCTGCCAGTTTTTCTTTCAGCACGTTCACGTTCATCACCTGACCTGCCAGGGCACGGCTGGGATCTGCCAGAGGAGAGCAGCGGAGGGGCTTGGCTATATCTGGGGAAGGGTGTTCCCACCACTGCACTCTTGCAGCAGGAGCTGTGGCAGTGAATGGCGGTGGAGGGACGAGCTCTTGGTTGGGAGCCATGAAAGGAAACAACAAAGCAGCTCTATTTTGGTGTGTGTGTTTGTGGAGCAGATGAAGGAGGAGGAAGCTTTTAAAAATCCCAGTCTTTTTCCCAAAAAGTTCTCCCTGATTTATATTTAGTATCTATTTAGCAGAGCAGAGGGGGAGGGCTGTCTGGAAGGGGGTTTGCTGAGAGGAGGTGGGTTTGTAATCCATTCAAAGACAGACTTAAATAGAGCATTAATGGAAGAGGGAACATTGGAGATTGCAGCTTTCTATTTTGGCAAAAACAGAGCTTTCTGTGCGTGCTGGCTGCTGCTTGAGCACAGGGGTGGTGTGAGCTCCTGCATGGAGGAGCTTTCATTTATGTGCACACAAGGACTCCTGAGAGTCTTCTTGCTGTTTTGGGGGGTTTTGTATCAGGTCCTAAAAAAATCAGGAAGAGAAAAGAGGGAGTGGAGCTGGCTTACCCTGTGCCTTTATGTGTGTGCCATGGTGGAACAAGCAGTATTGCTGCCAGCTTTGGGGCTCACTTGCCTTTCCCCAGACATAGCTGAAAGCAGCCTAGCCTGGAGATCTGCAAGTTGCTGCTGGACACTTGACCTGGAAAAGACCTTGTGGCTTTGCCTTTCTCCCCGGGGTGGATATTAGGGCTTTGCTGAGCAGTGCTTCTCCCTGCTGCCTGGCTCTCTCCTGGGCTGGCTCTGCTGAGCTCCCATTACCTTGCTTCTGTGCTGTCTTTTCCCTTAAAATTGCACTGAAATTGGAGAATCCAGTGCTGAAAGATTTGCTGGACAACAGACTGCAGCCAAAATCATTGAGCTCCCTTTTTTATTCCTGTCAAGGTCGTGGGGCACTTGAGGATTTTATTTCTGACTATTCAGTAAAGGTGAGTGCTGGGACCAAATTTCTTCAGGTGCAACTGCTCTTTGGGTCAATCAAACCCCAATTTCTTCACACTTGTATTTTTGTTGGTAGATACCAACATTTAAAAATTAGTCATGTTGCCTCGTTACCATGGGGCAGAGAAATTACATGGACTTGATTTCTATGAGTGGCTGTGGATGGGTGTGCAAGTAATTCCCAAGCAGCTGCATGGGGTAGGAGGGAAATTCAGGACCTGGAGTATTGCATGAGAGATCAAGGATACAGGTCTAACTGGAGTGAGAGACTGAAACAGGAGTTAGTTGACCAGATACTTCACTTTTGCCAACCTGGGTACATGACACTACAGTAAAATAATCTGAAGAAGGTCTCTGCTCTGCCACACTAGAAGGAGATGTACTGAAGTTGTTAGGAAAAGTTAGTCTCCAGTACCTCCATATCAACCAAGAGATCACAATGTGGTCCCTGGACACAGATTTTGACAATCACTTCCTGCTAATGCTTTGGCCAGCGAGTCTGTTGCTCAAATATTTGCCAAGAAGTGAGGTTCTTAGCTCAGTCTGTGCTTGGCTGAGTCCTTGCCAAGGAGGCACAAGGATGATGGGAGAGGTGACCTGGTGTTGGTTTCTGCACTCAGAGGAATTTTGCCTCTGAAAAATGCAAATGTGGTTGGAACCAATTTTGTTCAAGAACGTGAACAGACACTCAAAGGACCTTTTTTTCACTCTTCCCCTGACTTCTCCTTCTCTAATTGCCAGGATGAATGCATAAACCCTTACACTGAAGTGTTCACAAGAGCGGGTTTACTAATTTTACTCTTTTTCTTGGCATTAAAGACATCTTATTAAACGGGTTTTAATGTTTGCTCACTAAGAGACATGGATTATAAAGCTTTAGAAATAACTTGCATCTGGAAAAGCCAATTAATAAAACAAAATTCTGATGTCATTTTCTCATAAATTAACAATTTATAGATAATTTACAGTGCTCATGTCATTAGGTAAATGGACTTTAAATTGATTTCAAATTAGTGAGTTAATGATTTCCCACAGGTATCATTTCCATGGACAGCCTATGCATGGTGGTTTTTTCAATAAAGGGGTAGGTGTGCAGGAAGAAACTCTTGCCCCTGTAATTGAGGCAATAATTGGAGTGGTGGTCACATTCAAGTGCAGTATTGATCTGCAAAAAAAGTGCTGACTGTCTCCATCACTGTGGCAAAGAGGGGGTAGGAAAGGACTCTGGGAAAGACTGCAGTCTTTGCATATTTCTTGTATAATAACTTCCTTTTGGTACATGCTAACTCTGGGTGGTGCATTAAGGTAGCCAATTGATTTGGTGGTGTTAAATAACCTTGCAGTTCATAGTATTGGAAAAAATATTCAGCTGAGTTTTAATTATAGCTGTGAGGGAACAATATGTCCCCAGATTGATGAAGAGCGAGTGGGGCAGTGATTACATGGTGTCTGAGACCAACCCAAAGTGGGGGTGAAGTGCTCTCATTGCTGCTGCTGTGGCTGCGTGCTGCAGGCCTGGCCCAGGAGCCAGTCTCTAGCCTAGCCACCGCTCTGGTGGCAGCTTCCATCTTTGCAGTACTTTCTTTCCCCTTGTTTTTGTTTTTTTGTCATTTCATCCTGCGTGCAGAGGTTGTAAATACTTCAGGGGACAGCCTGACTGACTCGTGTGTGTTAGCACAGGGAGCCAAGGTTGGAGTCCTGAGCAGAGGGTCAGCAGTTGATATCTCTGTTTGGTCAGTTGTTAGTTGCCAGGAGGTCCAGACTGATGTCATGTTGGAGCAAATCTGGAGCAACTCCTCTGCCTTGGTTAGCATTTCCATAGGCTTGCACTGGCACTAATAAATTGATGATCTGGGCTTTTTTGTGTCTCATCATCCTAATGCATGAGGCATAAAAAATGTTAATAAATTCCTCCTCTGGGAGATGAGGAGTTATCGTCCCTACCCTGCAGCGGAGTAACTGGGGCGGGGAGAGATGCCTGCCCAAGGTCACCATAGGGAAGAAGGGGCTTCCCTCCCATTGATGTCATGCTGCTTTCTGCAAGCTCTGCTTCATGCTGGTGTGTTCCACAGCGTGAAGCTATCGAGGCAGGACAGTGCTGTGCAGAGATTACAGTCTAAATTGGCTACACCCTGAGCAGTGCCCTGGACGTTGTTTTTCGGTGCCATGGATGGGGAGGCTGAGTGCTGTGGAGGATTATGTTTTGAGCACGACGGACGGTAACTCATGAATTCAATGGCTGTGGAAATGGATTTTGTTGGCAGTACATATTTGTGGAGTGCAGTCTCCCTGTGGCTGGCTGTTTACACAAACTCTATTGCTTCCAAGCTTTGTATTGCAAAATTAAATTCCTCCTGCATTAAAAATTTATGTTGGATGAAAAGATCAGTATATTGAAACTTGGTGAGAATATCCCCTCCATGCACATACACACCTCATTTAGATGTACCTTTCCTATGAATGCCAGCTGATGATCCAAATCATGCCAGATAAGGTTTATAATTACCTTGTATCAGCGCTCTTTAGGAAGCAGAAAGGTGCCCTTAAATAGGGGCTGATCCCTATAAAGATGAAATTTATACCAACTGAGAAGTTGTTATTGCATCTTTTAGCATCGCCTGTGCTCCAGAAGTGTTGAAAAGAGCCAACAGAGATAGATTTATGGGAAAGTCCCTTCTCACAATATATTATTTTGGATTCAAGGACACTGAGATTCTGTCATTTGTCGCATGGAGCTCCTTGTGTCAGTATGCGATTCAGCTCGTAATTACAGCCTTTCATCTTATTAGCATATGTAAGAGTTTATATAAGTTTTATCCAAACATTTTTTAATTCATTAGGTGTTCTCCTTGTATCTGCTGTGCCCTGGGGCTAAGAAACACTCTGTATTTGTTTTTTATGTAAATTAGACCTTAAAGATGCACATAAATCTGTAGACATGCTTCTACCATTTAAAGATGATGCCTTAAGATGCGTACAGTGAAGGGAATGAGGATTTAAAGCCCCATCTTGGTAGAATACACTTTATTTTGTGGATATTTTGCAGGAAAGCAGATATAGCAACACATCTTGAGAGGAGTCTGGGGAGAGAAGGTGGAATGAGAGGTGGGAAATGAAAGGAGAAACATGCTGATGGTGGTAGTGGAGGCGAGCAGTACGTTGAGGTGGAGACCCAAAACAGGGCAGGGATGGGAGGGTGGCAAGAGAGGAGAAGGCTGGAAAGACCTCAGGGTGAGGTCTTTGGCATCACAGCAAACGTGGTCTTCCTGACACAGTCACCATGAGTGCTGCAAGTCTTGCATGGGGCAGGAGGGATGCAGGACTCCAAGCACAGGCTTAGTGCTGCTGCTGGAGAAGTCTCTTCTAAGCAAGGAGCAAAAATGCTGCTCTCGTGGTGTGGAGGGAACCTTTCTCATTGCAGAAGGGCACATCAGTGCCAGCTGTCTTTAGTGGTGCTCCAGAACTTGGTGTTTCTTCTGGCCAGACAGGGCTTGGCCTCTTCAGCATTAAATTCCTTTTTCCCATTAAACTCCACACTTGGCTGCACGCTGTGAGTGTGGAGGAGCTGTGACCCGAAGGGACCATCTGTTTCTGTGGGTGCAGCCTGCTGGAGGGCTTCAGCAGCTCCTGTGTGCTGCTGTTCCCCACGCCTCCTTGCTGTCTTGGTACTTCAAAGGGGGAAAACAAACCAAACCAAACAGCCTGGGCAGCTGTAGTGGAGTCAGACTGATCCTTTCTCCCCACAGATGGAGCCTGGGAAGAGCAACTTGTTTCCTCCCTGCATTGGAAACCATTTTCTTCCAGCAGCTGCAGGGCCGTTTGATGGTGCAGCAGACAATGGTCATGCGGACCTGGGGAGCAAACCTGGGAGTGCCCAGCTTCAGAAGGGCCTTGATAACAGACCTCTCTGATTTCTGGTGATTGGAGCCTTGGCCATCATCCTCAAAAACACCCAGAAAAGCTTTGGGCCTAGACCCACAAAGGCACTGAGGCTCCCAATTTAGGAAGCCAAAGGGGAGTTTGACGCTGTTGTTGCTGGCAGCCTGTGAATGAAGCCTCTGCCCTGCAGTGCTGTCTGTACGGATCCCTCGCTCTCCAGGCGCAGTGAGAGGGGGAGACACAGCCTCTGATTAATGCCTCCAGGGACTTTCTGCAATATTGTTTTGCAAGCAATTGTCATTTAACATTAAAGTAAATACCTTGCAGCTATGAACTAGAAAGCCTTTTTTTTTTTCCCTTCCTTTTGAAAACAACCTCTTGGCTTCACAAGCTCTGTGGCTAACATTAAAATTGCCTCTTTTCATCTGCCAGCGATGCAGCCAACCTGCTGGTACCCCAGAGCTGGCCCTGAGCAGTGTGTGGTCATCTGCACTGGGTCGGGTCACAGCCAGAGTGGCTCGCTGCTACGATGGCTGGGAGACCTGAGGAGGGGAGAAAAAAAATGGAAAGGAAACTTGGTGCTTCTGGCCTTTTTACCTGTAGCAGGAGGAGACTGCTGGTTAGTTGGCACAGACTAGTGCTGAGTGGTTGGATATGTCAATGAGTTCACTTTCATCAGGGATCTTGGCTATATGAAAACACCATTAACTCCAGCAAGGTTCATCTCTTTTAATACCTGTGTTTCCCCTGGAGATATCTAAGTTTCTAAGATAATTTCTTGTCAGACTCTGGTGACTTTTACTTAAGAAAGCAGCTTGATGGGAGGAGATACCACTCCTAATGTTTCTCCTTAATTTCTAAATTGTGTGAACTCTTTTTCATTACTGTTGTTTCTCTGAAATGTTTAGTTCCACGTTTGCTTGGTCCTTGTTGCCTCTTCTGGTTCTTGCTGATGTAACCCAAGCCAACTAATTTAGTAGCCAAAACCTGCAACAAAATACATCCATCCCTCCGTGCTGGAGATCAAATCAAATGTTTTTGAGGTGGTCACTGCATGGCTGCAGTGCATGCTCTGTGCCCCTGTGAAGGTGGTGGAAGTTTTCTCCTATGAAGGACACAGGAGTCTCTCCTTTTTCCAGCACCCCCTCAAAAAGCCAACAGCGTGCCTTGTTCTGGCTCCTTCACAGCAATGCGAACAGTCACCATTGCGTGAACGCCACGGCTGCCTGGGCTTTAACAGCATTGCAAATTACACTCATAAATTCAGAGTGCAGTTAATTGTTGTTTTATGGACTAGATGTTCCTTAGGAAAAAAAAAACAACTTAATCTGTAAACACTCTGATGCCCTGCTGAGCAGAGGGCTGTTTATCTTGGGTGAGGAATAGCCTTTCAGAGCGATTTAAGTGCAAGGGTGGATCACAGACTTTTCAAGGGCACTCACATTCCCCTGGGGTGGTTCTGGGCAAGTGGGATCTGCAAGAGATTTTTTAATGTGGGGTTTCACCTGCTGCTAGAGCAATATACCTTTTGATTATGGTGTTATTACTTGTTCTGGAAACCCCTCTGGCCTGGCTCAGATCAGGGCTCCCCTGTGCCACCTGCTGCCCTTGTGAAGGGGAAGGATGCAGTTGGTTTGAAGGATTACACACAAAGTGGATGTGACTGGCTGGGGACAGAGGTATCAACCTCATTGTGCGAGGGAAACGAGATGCCAGGCAGATTCTGCTTTGTTAATTTACCAAGATACTGTTGTGTGGCATCTGTCACCATAAGGAGGTGCATGAGAAGATTTCTGCCCCTCATCTGTCTCGAGCCTGTCCTGAGGACTGATGGGAGAGCCAGGAATGAGCTGTTCTGGAGTCTTGGCCCAGAGCCCTGACCTGGGGTGGCCTCATCCTGCACCCAGGGAAGGCAGTGGTGGGGCAGCTCCCCTTTTGCTTAGGGGTGTCCAACCTTGCACCCCTGGAATGACCTTAGCTTGGCTTAAGCTCCCTTCCATTATCCCCCTGGCATGTGTAGGTCAGCCAAAACCCTGCTGCTTCTCATGGTGACAGTCCCACCTTCAGAGGCTCCTCCCCTGTCCTGCTGGTACCGCACTCAGCGTGTGAATCAGAATTGTTTTGGTTGGAAAAGACCTTTAAGACCATCAAGTGGAACTATAAATGTAACACTGCAGAGTCCACCACTAAGGACATCCCTAAGCACCACATGTACATGTCTTCTAAATGTAGCCCTTGCCAAGGCCACTTTGCTTCCCTGAGTGCTATTGTTCTTCTGAGCCTTTCTCTCTTTATTCCTAATTGAATCCTCTGTAGTCAATTGTCTTCATCTGTGGAAATGTTATGAGGATGAGGTTTCAGCACTTCTTCTATTAAGATAATTTATTGTATTTTAATTCTGGTTTCAGTGTGCAGTGACTTGGCAGGATTTGTGATTTGCAGGGAGGCAGAGAGTGGGAGGCTTTATAAATAAAATACCTGCATGTGTTCCGCCTCCTTCACGACCAGGGGCTGATCTTTGTTACGCCAGGGCAAACCTGGGAAGCTTTCCACTGAAATTCAGGGTGGCCCCAGCATGGCGCTGGTGTAGCAGCAATAAGAATCTGACTGCATGCAAATTGCCAAGGCTGTAGCTTTGAGGGCTCTAAATAGCAAATGTACGTGTATTTTACTAACTGTAACCTTCACAGCAAACACAGTTTCTGCTGAATGTGCAGAATGTAAACCTGCATTATAATAGCTGGAAAGGTTGTGGGAGCTCTTGATAGACTGTTTGGACTGGGCTTTGCTTTTGCTCCAGGAGGTTCCAGCAAAGCTTTGGAAGGGAATGATGTGCTAATTGAGAATTCAGCAAATATCAGATTTTAAAAGGTCCTTGTCTAGCAAGACAAGAGGCACCTCTAAAAACACACTTGTACTGGTTAGAAGCATGTGAGAGAGAGAATGTCCTTGTGGGCTGAACAGGACACTTTAATTATAGGTAATAACAATGCTTTGAGCTTTGCAAACGCTCTGTATAATCAAAATACTTCTGGCACTTCTTGTAGCGCTGAGGTGAAGCAGACAAGGACAGGAGAGTTTGTCCTGTGGTTTTCCCCTGCAGTGCACAGAGGGCTGGTGGGAGCTGTACTGAAAGCACCGTTTCTTGCCCAAGTCCACCTCCTGAAAAGGACTTGGGCATTGTAAGGAGCTTTGGTGTAAATGCCAAGGTTGGCACTTGCCTAGTGCTACAGTGAGTGTTCCTGGAGAGCCAGTCCGAGATCTGATACTGTGCGCAGTGGGGCCTGATGGTAATCAGACCTTTAAGCACACAGCCTGCTTTATTTGGCTCCACGTCAGCTGGGGTGACTCCTGGTGTCACAGCCCCTCTTTTAAAGGGGAAAAACTTTGTAGCCTGTTGAAAGCAGCAATAGCATTTGTAATGTACCGCTGAGCCAGGCTTTCATGTAAACAACGTGCCCTTTCCCTTCAGTGGTGCGGAGCCTTGTGTGGGGTGTGCTCTGGGCTGGCAGCCCTGGAAGAGCTAATGGTGACCTCTTCTAGGAGGGGGAGAGGAAAGGTCTCCCTGGGAGGTGTAGAGCTGTAGTGCTGCTGCTGGAGCCTGATCCTGCTTTGAGAGGACCAGATGCAAAAAGGGGCGAGAACAAGAGCAGAGCCCAGGAGTGTCTCTCTCTGCGGAGGACCTGGCTGGCAGCTCTGCTGCTGGAGGACCTGGGGCCTGACCTACTCTCTGATGAGCTGAGCTGGAGCACCTCATCTCTGCTGCTGAATCAAGGGTTGCTCTGTTATGAGGTGAAGGAGGGAAAGACTTCAATCAGTGCTCTGCTGTAGTCACCAGGCTACAGCATGTGTGCAAGTTAAGGTGAAAATTCAGTGTATGGAGGGGCCAGGTGGGAGCCACGTTACCCTGGTTATGCTGGCTCTTGGCAATCGGTCAGAATGACTTGAAGGGGAGAAACATCTTCATCCATCCTCTCCAACCCCAGATGTGATTTGAAGGAGTCAGGTTTTTCTTCCTGATCTGAATGTGAGCTTACTCTAAATGTTGAGTGTTACTGTGAATGGGCTCAGCTACATTTGTGTGTGGTCCCTCTTGCTGCTGTACTGGGGCCCCTTGGACTTCCACTGCTGTACCTCTGCAGTTGAAACATCTCAGCTGTAACCTATTTAGCTTTCCTGGCAAAAGTTTTTACAGTAGAGTACAAAGCTTTCCAGGCAGCGCGTGGGTGAATGTGAGCAAAGACAGAAAGGTGTTCACATTCAAGTAGGTCAAAAGTGGGAAAAGAATTTCACGGGAAACAGACACATGTATTTTAAGTGATTTTGTTCCAGATGGAAGTAAAATAATTATTTTATTTTTTTTTTCTGAAACTGAGGTTTTCTAGAACTAAATCCCTTCCACCCTGAAAATAATCACCCAAACCTTCAGTTTAATCAAAACATTTATCTCCACTAGATTGGGTGGGAGCTGTTCCAAAGTGGTGCAATTTAAGCTCATTTCTAAGTTGAAATACATGTGATCATTCAGCAGGGCATTTGAAAAGTTACTCATTTTTAACACTCAGTGCAGTCCTGTTGACCTCAGTGACTGGCATGACTGCAAGTCAGTCACTTTAAAATCAAATGCACTGCTGTGACCTTGGTAACTGTGCAGCCAGCCCTTCCACTGGCGTTCATCTCCATGCCATGTTGCTTTCAAATTCATGCCCTCAGGCAGGCGGTTCGGGTGCTCTCCCAGTTGGATCCCAGTGTACAAACCCTTAGTGAAGTTTATCTGTGGGAACAAAAGGCCGTTACTCCACTTATTCCACTGTTGCTGCAGTTGCTGCGTGGGAGTGTTACAGTGGTGCAGGGGGAGGAAGGGGGAACGTGCTTCTGTGTGATCACAAAATTGAATTCATTCTGTGTATTGCTGTAGAAAGTGTCATTTTCTTCACACAAAAGAGAAAAATCCAAGAAATAAGAGGTTTAACTTAAGTCATAAATACAAAAGAAATATGCCTCTAGTTGTACCACTGTAAACAAATGAAGCTGGATGTCTGTCTAAACAACTGATAGCTTGCAGGCAAGTAAATAAAAAACACTCAGGATGTGACATTTCTTCAAGGAGACCTTAATGTTTTGATTTACCTTTACTAAGGAGCAGAATGTGGTTGTGTCAGTGGAGCTGCCTCAGCCCTTAACTGTGCTGGCTCCAGCCTGTGACACAGAACACCGGTCCCTGGGGAAAGGGACGTGGCTGGAGCTGGCTCTGCTTCAGAGCTGGCTGTGTCTGCCCAGCTCCCTCTGTGTGCACACATCCTTCCTGGGGTCTGTCAGGTTTTGCAGGTTTTGGAAAGTTTCTGTGGATGTTGTGGCACTGCTCACAGTTTGAAATGTGTGGCTATTTCACCTGTACCAAGAGTCTGTGTGCAGAGAAGAGCTGTGGGTGAAGCTGTGCAGTTAGCGCAAAGGCACAATGTGCCCAGTGGTGCGATGGGAGTGAGGCACAGGCAGGCACAGGAGCTGAGGTGCTGGGAACCCCCAGCCTGGCTGCATCCTTGGCAGTGCTCTGGTCACCCTGTGGAAAAAGCTGTTGGCCAAGTATCTGAGAGTACAGACTTGAACAGGACTGTTGGGGCAGCGTCTGTCCGCTCCACGGAGCAGGGATCAGCAAGTTCAGGGAGCTGAAGTGCCAAGCACCTCCTTGACATTTCCTTGTCGCCCTCCTCAGCCACCAAGACTGATGGTTTATGGCTGTGAACAGCAGGAAGCACAGGAATGATTTCTCCTTTGACATTTAAATTGCAGACAACATTTCCAATTAAATTTCCCTTTTTTTTACTAGATGTTGGTTCAGATGTATTAGCCTCTTTATTTTATTAGGGTTATTATCTGTTGTTGAGGCTGCTAGCAATGCAGAATTTGCTGACATTTTGGCAGAAAGGGTTCTGAAAGCGTTGCCTGCTCTTAACCTTTGGGAATGTGTGAGACTCTGCTCTTGGGCATTTGCCAAGGCTATGGATGTCTTAAAAGCTCTGCCTCCCTGCTGGGATCTGCAACCCCAGCACATCTAGCACATGCTGGAAATCCTAGGGGATCTTTAATTACCTACCCCTCTACCCATTGGCTCTCTGCCTGGGTGGAAGACAGTAGGGACTCTGGGAAGGATGCACAAAGAAACCCCAGACTCGCCCCTGGAATTGCCTCCCTGAAAGGTATAGAGCTGAGCCCAAATATTTCATTCTGATGGCTGGATAAAGGTTTTCTTTTTCTCATCATGATGAGAGATGTTCTTTGTCAAGGCTCTTAATCTCTGAGGCTGTGCAGATAAACCTACAGACATGGGAAGACAGGAGGGAAGGAGGATGTGGCTAGTCAGGCAGAGAGAAGGACACTGAAGAAAGAGCAGTGGGAGGGAGGTGGAGGGGGAGAGAGAGGTGAGGAGAGAGGGAGCTATGTCACATTGTTCGTTTGTGTTACTTGTCCTGTTCTCCCAGGCTGTTGTGAACTAGAACACACTGGGTCAGCAGGAACTTGCTGGTCTTCCAGCAAAAGCATCAGGAGATGACACACAGGGATTTAGCCATATTATTTTCTTTATTATTTTATTTTCCAGTGCACTGAGGCTGGGGTTTAGCTTGGAATAGCTTTACTGAGAGACCTGCAAGGCAAATGGTTGTAGCATTACCTAGAACAAGCAGGAGATACGTGGGGATCAGCTGAGTGGCTGTTTCAGGCTTTACAACAAGTATGTTGTGGGGATTTTGCTTTGTACAGAGCTGTGCAGTTAAATCCTCTCCAGCTTCTCTCTGACTGGTGCTGCTCACGTAAGTTACTTTCTCTTCTGCTGGAGAGAGCTCTGCTCCTGGTGTGACAGGAGAGAGGAATGTCCTTTGCTGCAGAGTGTTGAGGGCCAATGCAGCTGCCTTTGGTGGTCATTCTGAAGGCACTTGGGCTGCAGGAGGGAGAGTGCTTGCAGCCTCGTACCCTGGTGCCAGGGTGAGTGCTGGTGGTCTGGATCCGAACTGGATCAGCTAATCTCCAGTTCCCAGCAGGTCCAGAGGTGGTAGGATAGGTGGGTACGTGGCAGGGATGCTTTTTGAAGCTCCTCAACCACACATCCCAAGGTGGCCAGGGCAGAGCTGTGCCTGTGGCCCCATGGGACAAGATGGATTACCTGGACCTTGAAGCTGAAACCATCCTGGGCTCAGTCAGCCTCACCAGTGCTTCCTGCCTGGTGTGGATCTGGAGGGATGTCACTGAGCCTCACTGAATGCACCAGCCGTGTGACGCAAGGCCCAGTTTCCTCTTCTGCACATATGTGAACTCCATCTAAGTGACTGTTATCCAGGGCTGGATCAGACCCCTGCTGGTATTTAGGGCAAATGGGGCATCTGTGCCCCCAGGATTGCTGCTTGCTCTAATCAAACTCAGTATTTCTCCTGACAGTCCTTTGCCTCTGCATGGCATCTTCCATGTCAAAGTCCCAGAGCCTTTACAAGCCTTAATTACCTGTCTTTTGCATCTCATCCCTGTGGAGTAATGTCATTTCCTAGTTTATAGATGGGAGCTTTGAGGCGCAGAGAGGCTAAAGTCAGGAAGAGGCACACGTGGAGAATGGTAACACTGGCCAGAAAAGTATTTTGACACTTAAATTACTTCTCACTCTGAAGGAGAACTGGAAATGTTGAATCACCTGTGCCTTTACAAACTTCCATAGCTGCATAGATGCAGCTCACTCCTTTCTCATACACGGTGAAGAGTAATTGAGAGGAGCACTGCTCCCAGGTGACTCCCTTAGCAGGGCATGGGACTGTGTGACTC